>NC_068292.1:28563749-28863749 GCF_025860055.1 Xyrauchen texanus
TAGTTACGTATTGCTATCACTATTGTAATCTCACATACTTATTAGTGGTGCTTGCAAAGCATCACTATTGTAATCTCACATACTTATTATACTTTTTATTTTTTATTTTATTATATCTCTTAACAAAACTTCGGCACCTAACTCGTCCCTCAAGACCGCTTAGTGAGACCCACTAATGAGGTGTCAAATCGAACGCCTATTGAGGACACGCGTGCTATGACTTTTATGTTTATCGGGGTACGGTATTTGCCCCAGGGGCAAAAAAGCGCCTAAAAATCCCATAGACTTAACATTGAGACAAACTTTGACGCGCCACAGCTCCAAGCTTAGGATTTCAGAGAAACGCAGTGATTTGCCACATTTGAAGAGGCTGGCAGGCTCTGTAAGAGCATACCTCAATATGGGGTAAAAGTTGCACCTCTGGGGGCAGGAGCTGCCCAAAAATGCCCCAATTGACTTATAATGGTGTAGGACTGCCCATGAAATGAAATAGGCATAGGGATTTGTATTGAACATAGCTCTGGATCACAGTGTCATAGAGACAATGGGGTGGGCTCATTTTACTCAGACGACCAATCAGTCTCTCAGGATCATTGTGAAGCTATCAAGCCACGCCCTAGCAACCATTAAGAGCACCTTAGCAACAAGTCCCATAGACTTCTATTGAAAGAGATCAAAGGGATATCTCCGATAGAAGTGTCATAGAAACACAAGGGTGGTCTCGCTTGACTCGGGACAGCAAACAGCCAATCATGCATCACCTCAACACTTCCTAGCCCCTCCCTAGCAACCATTGTCGAAGCACCTTAACAACCAAAATCCATAGAGGGATATCTTCCATTCTGAATGTCACAGAGGCATGGGAGTTGGTTTATATCATTCATACTGACAAGCAGCCTTTGGAGATTCATGATTGGCAGCTGCCAAGCCACTCCCTAGCAACTAAACAGAGTACCCTAGCAACCGCTTAGCAGTAACTATATCTCTGCACCAGAAAATCAGAGAGACTTCTGGGTTGATTTATTTCAATCAGGATGGCAAGGAGACTTGATTAGTATCACTATGGTAACTGCCTAGCAACCAGATGGGGTTACCCTAGCAACCGAAGTAACAAATCACATATCTCTGCATCAGAAAAACGTAGAGACTTCCGGGTTGACTTATTTCAATCAGGATGGCAAGGACACTTCATTAGTATCACTATGGTAACTGCCTAGCAACCAGATGGGGTTACCCTAGCAACCCAGTAACAAATCACATATCTCTGCACCAGAAAACACTACAGACTTCCGGGTTGACTTATTTCACTCAGGATGGAAAGGAGCCATGTATTGTATTACCTATGGTAACTGCATAGCAACCACATGGGCTTACCCTAGCAACCTAGTAACAAATCACATATTTCTGCACCAGAAAATCGTACAGACTTCTGGGTTGATTTATTTATGACCATAATTTTTGTTCTTTTCCAGTTACAACATGCTGTTTGATCTAGTTTTGCCACGGCAAGCACCACTCACATTTTCTTCAGGAAATGTACCTATCTAGTTAGTGGTGCTTGCAAAGCATCACTATTGTAATCTCACATACTTATTAGTGGTGCTTGCAAAGCATCACTATTGTAATCTCACATACTTATTATTTTATTTTATTTTTATTTTATATATCTCTTAACAAAACTTCGCACCTAACTCGTCCCCAAGACCGCTTGGCGAGACCCACCTAATGAGGTATCAAATCGAACGCCTATTGAGGACACGTGTGCTATGACTTTTATGTTTATCGGGTACGGTATTTGCCCCAGGGGCAAAAAAGCGCCTAAAAATCCCATTGACTTAACATTGAGACAAACTTTGACGCCACAGCTCCGAAGCTAGGATTTCACGAGAAACGCAGTGATTTGCCACATTTGAAGAGGCTGGCAGGCTCTGTAAGAGCATACCTCAATATGGGGTAAAAGTTGCACCCCTGGGGGCAGGAGCTGCCCAAAGTTGCCCCCATTGACTTACAATGGTGTAGGACTGCCCATGAAATAGGGATTTTTATTAAACATAGCTCTGGATCACAGTGTCATAGAGACAAGGGGCCTGCCTCATTTTACTAAGACGACCAATCAGTCTCTCAGGATCATTGCAAAGCTATCAAGCCACGCCCTAGCAACCATTTAGAGGACCTTAGCAACAAGTCCCATAGACTTCTAATGAAAGAGATCAAAGGATATCTCCGCTAGAAGTGTCATACCAACACAAGGGTGGTCTCTGCTTGACTCGGGCAGCAAACAGCCAATCATGAATCACCTCAACACTTCCTAGCCCCTCCCTAGCAACTATTGTCGAGCACCTTAGCAACCAAAATCCATAGAGGGATATCTTCCATTCTGAATGTCACAGAGGCATGGGAGTTGATTTATGTCATTCATACTGACAAGCAGCCTTTGGAATTTCATGATTGGCAGCTGCCAAGCCACTCCCTAGCAACTACACATAGTACCCTAGCAACCGAGTAACAAATCACATATCTCTACACCAGAAAATAGTACAGACTTCTGGGTTGATTTATTTCACTCAGGATGGCAAGGAAACTTGATTACTATCACTATGGAAACTGCCTAGCAACCAGATGGGGTTACCCTAGCAACCGAGTAACAAATCACATATCTCTGCACCAGAAAATAGTACAGACTTCCGGGTTGACTTATTTCAATAAGGATGGCAAGGAGACTTCATTACTATCACTATGGTAACTGCCTAGCAACCAGATGGGTTTACCCTAGCAACCGAAGTAACAAATCACATATCTCTGCATCAGAAAAACGTAGAGACTTCTGGGTTGATTTATTTATGACCATAATTTTTGTTCTTTTCAAGCATGCTATTTGATCTAGTTTTGCCACGGCAAGCACCACTCACATTTTCTTCAGGAAATGTACCTATCTAGTTAGTGGTGCTTGCAAAGCATCACTATTGTAATCTCACATACTTATTATTTTTATTTTTATTTTATATCTCTTAACAAAACTTCGCACCTAACTCGCCCCAAGACCGCTTGGCGAGACCCACCTAATGAGGTGTCAAATCGAACGCCTATTGAGGACACGTGTGCTATGACTTTTATGTTTATCGGGGTACGGTATTTGCCCCAGGGGCAAAAAAGCGCCTAAAAATCCCATAGACTTAACATTGAGACAAACTTTGACGGCCACAGCTCCAAGCTTAGGATTTCAGAGAAACGCAGTGATTTGCCACATTTGAAGAGGCTGGCAGGCTCTGTAAGAGCATACCTCAATATGGGGTAAAAGTTGCACCCCTGGGGGCAGGAGCTGCCCAAAAATGCCCCAATTGACTTATAATGGTGTAGGACTGCCCATGAAATGAAAAAGGCATAGGGATTTGTATTGAACATAGCTCTGGATCACAGTGTCATAGAGACGAGGGGTGGGCTCATTTTACTCAGACGACCAATCAGTCTCTCAGGATCATTGTGAAGCTATCAAGCCACGCCCTAGCAACCATTAAGAGCACCTTAGCAACAAGTCCCATAGACTTCTATTGAAACAGATCAAAGGGATATCTCCGGATAGAAGTGTCATAGAAACACAAGGGTGGTCTCTGCTTGACTCGACAGCAAACAGCCAATCATGCATCAAATCAACACTTCCTAGCCCCTCCCTAGCAACCATTGTCGAAGCACCTTAACAACCAAAATCCATAGAGGGATATCTTCCATTCTGAATGTCACAGAGGCATGGGAGTTGGTTTATATCATTCATACTGACAAGCAGCCTTTGGAGATTCATGATTGGCAGCTGCCAAGCCACTCCCTAGCAACTAAACAGAGTACCCTAGCAACCGCTTAGCAGTAACTATATCTCTGCACCAGAAAATCAGAGAGACTTCTGGGTTGATTTATTTCAATCAGGATGGCAAGGACACTTGATTAGTATCACTATGGTAACTGCCTAGCAACCAGATGGGGTTACCCTAGCAACCGAGTAACAAATCACATATCTCTGCATCAGAAAAACGTAGAGACTTCCGGGTTGACTTATTTCAATCAGGATGGAAAGGACACTTCATTAGTATCACTATGGTAACTGCCTAGCAACCAGATGGGCTTACCCTAGCAACCGAAAGTAACAAATCACATATCTCTGCATCACAAAAACATAGAGACTTCCGGGTTGACTTATTTCAATCAGGATGGCAAGGACACTTGATTAGTATCACTATGGTAACTGCCTAGCAACCAGATGGGGTTACCCTAGCAACCGAAAGTAACAAATCACATATCTCTGCACCAGAAAACAGTACAGACTTCTGGGTTGACTTATTTCACTCAGGATGGCAAGGACCATGTATTAGTATCACTATGGTAACTGCCTAGCAACCACATGGGCTTACCCTAGCAACCTAGTAACAAATCACATATTTCTGCACCAGAAAATCATACAGACTTCTGGGTTGATTTATTTATGACCACAATTTCTGTTCTTTTCAAGCAGGCTATTTGATCTAGTTTTGCCACGGCAAGCACCACTCACATTTTCTTCAGGAAATGTACCTATCTAGTTAGTGGTGCTTGCAAAGCATCACTATTGTAATCTCACATACTTATTTTATTTTCTTCTTTATTATTATTCTATCTCCGACAAAACTCGCACCTAACTCGTCCCAAGACCGCTTGGCGAGACCCACTAATGAGGTATCAAATCGAACGGCCTATTGAGGACACGTGTGCTATGACTTTTATGTTTATCGGGTACGGTATTTGCCCCAGGGGCAAAAAAGCAGCCTAAAAATCCCATAGACTTAACATTGAGACAAACTTTGACACGCCACAGCTCCAAGCTTAGGATTTCATAGAAACGCAGTGATTTGCCACATTTGAAGAGGCTGGCAGGCTCTGTAAGAGCATACCTCAATATGGGGTAAAAGTTGCACCCCTGGGGGCCAGGAGCTGCCCAAAAATGCCCCAATTGACTTATAATGGTGTAGGACAGCCCATGAAATGACAAGGATAATTTCATTAAACATAGCTCTGGATCACAGTGTCATAGAGACAAGGGGCCTGCCTCATTTTACTCAGATGACCAATCAGTCTCTCAGGATCATTGCAAAGCTATCAAGACACGCCTTAGCAACCATTTACAGCACCTTAGCAACAAGTCCCATAGACTTCTAATGAAACAGATCACATGGATATCTCCGGATAGAAGTGTCATAGAAACACAAGGGTGGTCTCTGTTTGACTTGGGGCAGCAAACAGCCAAACATGAATCACCTCAACACTTCCTAGCCCCTCCCTAGCAACCATATGTCGAGCACCTTAGCAACCAAAATCCATAGAGGGATATCTTCCATTCTGAATGTCACAGAGGCATGGGAGTTGGTTTATATCATTCATACTGACAAGCAGCCTTTGAATTTCATGATTGGCAGCTGCTAGCCACTCCCTAGCAACTACACATGAGTACCCTAGCAACCGAGTAACAAATCACATATCTCTGCACCAGAAAATCGTAGAGACTTCTGGGTTGATTTATTTCAACCAGGATGGCAAGGAGACTTCATTAGTATCACTATGGTAACTGCCTAGCAACCAGATGGGGTTACCCTAGCAACCGAGTAACAAATCACATATCTCTGCACCACAAAACACTACAGACTTCCGGGTTGACTTATTTCACTCAGGATGGAAAGGAGCCATGTATTGTATTACCTTGGTAACTGCATAGCAACCACATGGGCTTACCCTAGCAACCTAGTAACAAATCACATATTTCTGCACCAGAAAATCTATACAGACTTCTGGGTTGATTTATTTATGACCATAATTTTTGTTCTTTTCAAGTTACAACATGCTGTTTGATCTAGTTTTGCCACGGCAAGCACCACTCACATTTTCTTCAGGAAATGTACCCTATCTAGTTATTTTTTATTATATCTCTTAACAAAACTTCGCACCTAACTCGCCCCAAGACCGCTTAGCGAGACCCACCTAATGAGGTATCAAATCGAACGCCTATTGAGGACACGCGTGCTATGACTTTTATGTTTATCGGGTACGGTATTTGCCCCAGGGGCAAAAAAGCGCCTAAAAATCCCATAGACTTAACATTGAGACAAACTTTGACGCCACAGCTCCAAGCTTAGGATTTCAGAGAAACGCAGTGATTTGCCACATTTGAAGAGGCTGGCAGGCTCTGTAAGAGCATACCTCAATATGGGGTAAAAGTTGCACTCCTGGGGGCAGGAGCTGCCCAAAAATGCCCCAATTGACTTATAATGGTGTAGGACTGCCCATGAAATGAAAAGGCATAGGGATTTGTATTGAACATAGCTCTGGATCACAGTGTCATAGAGACGAGGGGTGGGCTCATTTTACTCAGACAACCAATCAGTCTCTCTGGATCATTGTGAAGCTATCAAGCCACGCCCTAGCAACCATTAAGAGCACCTTAGCAACAAGTCCCATAGACTTCTATTGAAAAAGATCAAAGGGATATCTCCGGATAGAAGTGTCATAGAAACACAAGGGTGGTCTCGCTTGACTCGGACAGCAAACAGCCAATCATGCATCACTTCAACACTTCCTAGCCCCTCCCTAGCAACCATTGTCGAAAGCACCTTAACAACCAAAATCCATAGAGGGATATCTTCCATTCTGAATGTCACAGAGGCATGGGAGTTGGTTTATATCATTCATACTGACAAGCAGCCTTTGGAGATTCATGATTGGCAGCTGCCAAGCCACTCCCTAGCAACTACACAGAGTACCCTAGCAACCGCTTAGCAGTAACTATATCTCTGCACCAGAAAATCAGAGAGACTTCTGGGTTGATTTATTTCAATCAGGATGGCAAGGAGACTTGATAAGTATCACTATGTTAACTGCCTAGCAACCAGATGGGGTTACCCTAGCAACCGAAAGTAACAAATCACATATCTCTGCATCAGAAAAACGTAGAGACTTCCGGGTTGACTTATTTCAATCAGGATGGCAAGGACACTTCATTAGTATCACTATGGTAACTGCCTAGCAACCAGATGGGCTTACCCTAGCAACCGAAAGTAACAAATCACATATCTCTGCATCACAAAAACATAGAGACTTCCGGTTGACTTACTTCAATCAGGATGGCAAGGAGACTTCATTAGAATCACTATGGTAACTGCCTAGCAACCAGATGGGCTTACCCTAGCAACCGAAAGTAACAAATCACATATCTCTGCATCAGAAAACGTAGAGACTTCCGGGTTGACTTATTTCAATAAGGATGGCAAGGACACTTGATTAGTATCACTATGGTATCTGCCTAGCAACCAGATGGGGTTACCCTAGCAACCGAGTAAAAAATCACATATCTCTGCATCACAAAAACATAGAGACTTCCGGGTTGACTTATTTCAATCAGGATGGCAAGGAGACTTCATTAGTATCACTATGGTAACTGCCTAGCAACCAGATGGGCTTACCCTAGCAACCGAAAGTAACAAATCACATATCTCTGCATCAGAAAACGTAGAGACTTCCGGGTTGACTTATTTCAATAAGGATGGCAAGGACACTTGATTAGTATCACTATGGTATCTGCCTAGCAACCAGATGGGGTTACCCTAGCAACCGAAAGTAAAAAATCACATATCTCTGCATCACAAAAACATAGAGACTTCCGGGTTGATTTATTTTAATCAGGATGGCCAGGAGACTTGATTAGTATCACTATGGTAACTGCCTAGCAACCAGATGGAGTTACCCTAGCAACCGAAAGCAACATATCACATATCTCTGCACCAGAACACACTACAGACTTCCGGGTTGACTTATTTCACTCAGGATGGAAAGGAGCCATGTATTGTATTACCTTGGTAACTGCATAGCAACCACACGGGCTTACCCTAGCAACCGAGTAACAAATCACATATTTCTGCACCAGAACATCGCATACACTTCTGGGTTGGTTTATTTATGACCATAATTTTTGTTATTTTCAAGTTACAACATGCTGTTTGATCTAGTTTTGCCACGGCAAGCACCACTCACATTTTCTTCAGGAAATGTACCTATCTAGTTATGTTTTATTTTTATTTTTATTTTTATATCTCTTAACAAAACTTCGCACCTAACTCGCCCCAAGACCGCTTGGCGAGACCCACCTAATGAGGTATCAAATCGAACGGCCTATTGAGGACACGTGTGCTATGACTTTTATGTTTATCGGGTACGGTATTTGCCCCAGGGGCAAAAAAGCGCCTAAAAATCCCATAGACTTAACATTGAGACAAACTTTGACGCTCACAGCTCCAAGCTTAGGATTTCAGAGAAACGCAGTGATTTGCCACATTTGAAGAGGCTGGCAGGCTCTGTAAGAGCATACCTCAATATGGGGTAAAAGTTGCACCTCTGGGGGCAGGAGCTGCCCAAAAATGCCCCAATTGACTTATAATGGTGTAGGACTGCCCATGAAATGAAAAGGCATAGGGATTTGTATTGAACATAGCTCTGGATCACAGTGTCATAGAGACGAGGGGTGGGCTCATTTTACTCAGACGACCAATCAGTCTCTCAGGATCATTGTGAAGCTATCAAGCCACGCCCTAGCAACCATTAAGAGCACCTTAGCAACAAGTCCCATAGACTTCTATTGAAAAAGATCAAAGGGATATCTCCGGATAGAAGTGTCATAGAAACACAAGGGTGGTCTCGCTTGACTCGGACAGCAAACAGCCAATCATGCATCACCTCAACACTTCCTAGCCCCTCCCTAGCAACCATTGTCGAGCACCTTAACAACCAAAATCCATAGAGGGATATCTTCCATTCTGAATGTCACAGAGGCATGGGAGTTGGTTTATATCATTCATACTGACAAGCAGCCTTTGGAGATTCATGATTGGCAGCTGCCAAGCCACTCCCTAGCAACTACACAGAGTACCCTAGCAACCGCTTAGCAGTAACTATATCTCTGCACCAGAAAATCAGAGAGACTTCTGGGTTGATTTATTTCAATCAGGATGGCAAGGAGACTTGATTAGTATCACTATGGTAACTGCCTAGCAACCAGATGGGGTTACCCTAGCAACCGAAAGTAACAAATCACATATCTCTGCATCAGAAAAACGTAGAGACTTCCGGGTTGACTTATTTCAATCAGGATGGAAAGGAGCACTTGCATTAGTATCACTATGGTAACTGCCTAGCAACCAGATGGGCTTACCCTAGCAACCGAGTAACAAATCACATATCTCTGCATCACAAAATCATACAGACTTCTGGGTTGATTTATTTCAATCAGGATGGCAAGGACACTTGATTAGTATCACTATGCTGCTTAGAACTAGTGTTACCTAGCAAGCACCACTCACATTTTCTTCAGGAAATGTACATTCTAGTTAACTGTGCTTGCAAAGCATCACTATTGTAATCTCACATACTTATTAGTGGTACTTGCAAAGCATCACTATTGTAATCACATACTTACTGTGGTGCTTGCAAAGCATCACTATTGTAATCTCACATACTTATTATTAGTGGTGCTTGCAAAGCATCACTATTGTAATCTCACATACTTATTAGTGGTGCTTGCAAAGCATCACTATTGTAATCTCACATACTTATTATTAGTGGTGCTTGCAAAGCATCACTATTGTAATCTCACATACTTATTATACTTTTTATTTTAGTGGTGCTTGCAAAGCATCACTATTGTAATCTCACATACTTATTATTATACTTTTTATTTTTATTTTTATTATATCTCTTAACAAAACTTCGCACCTAACTCGTCCCAAGACCGCTTGGCGAGACCCACCTAATGAGGTATCAAATCGAACGGCCTATTGAGGACACGTGTGCTATGACTTTTATGTTTATCGGGGTACGGTATTTGCCCCAGGGGCAAAAAAGCGCCTAAAAATCCCATAGACTTAACATTGAGACAAACTTTGACGGCCACAGCTCCAAGCTTAGGATTTCGTGAGAAACGCGTGATTTGCCACATTTGAAGAGGCTGGCAGGCTCTGTAAGAGCATACCTCAATATGGGGTAAAAGTTGCACTCCTGGGGGCAGGAGCTGCCCAAAATGCCCCAATTGACTTATAATGGTGTAGGACTGCCCATGAAATGAAAAGGCATAGGGATTTGTATTGAACATAGCTCTGGATCACAGTGTCATAGAGACGAGGGGTGGGCTCATTTTACTCAGACAACCAATCAGTCTCTCTGGATCATTGTGAAGCTATCAAGCCACGCCCTAGCAACCATTAAGAGCACCTTAGCAACAAGTCCCATAGACTTCTATTGAAAAAGATCAAAGGGATATCTCCGGATAGAAGTGTCATAGAAACACAAGGGTGGTCTCGCTTGACTCGGACAGCAAACAGCCAATCATGCATCACTTCAACACTTCCTAGCCCCTCCCTAGCAACCATTGTCGAGCACCTTAACAACCAAAATCCATAGAGGGATATCTTCCATTCTGAATGTCACAGAGGCATGGGAGTTGGTTTATATCATTCATACTGACAAGCAGCCTTTGGAGATTCATGATTGGCAGCTGCCAAGCCACTCCCTAGCAACTACACAGAGTACCCTAGCAACCGCTTAGCAGTAACTATATCTCTGCACCAGAAAATCAGAGAGACTTCTGGGTTGATTTATTTCAATCAGGATGGCAAGGAGACTTGATAAGTATCACTATGTTAACTGCCTAGCAACCAGATGGGGTTACCCTAGCAACCGAAAGTAACAAATCACATATCTCTGCATCAGAAAAACGTAGAGACTTCCGGGTTGACTTATTTCAATCAGGATGGCAAGGACACTTCATTAGTATCACTATGGTAACTGCCTAGCAACCAGATGGGCTTACCCTAGCAACCGAGTAACAAATCACATATCTCTGCATCACAAAAACATAGAGACTTCCGGGTTGACTTACTTCAATCAGGATGGCAAGGAGACTTCATTAGTATCACTATGGTAACTGCCTAGCAACCAGATGGGCTTACCCTAGCAACCGAAAGTAACAAATCACATATCTCTGCATCAGAAAAACGTAGAGACTTCCGGGTTGACTTATTTCAATAAGGATGGCAAGGACACTTGATTAGTATCACTATGGTATCTGCCTAGCAACCAGATGGGGTTACCCTAGCAACCGAGTAAAAAATCACATATCTCTGCATCACAAAAACATAGAGACTTCCGGGTTGACTTATTTCAATCAGGATGGCAAGGAGACTTCATTAGTATCACTATGGTAACTGCCTAGCAACCAGATGGGCTTACCCTAGCAACCGAGTAACAAATCACATATCTCTGCATCAGAAAAACGTAGAGACTTCCGGGTTGACTTATTTCAATAAGGATGGCAAGGACACTTGATTAGTATCACTATGGTATCTGCCTAGCAACCAGATGGGGTTACCCTAGCAACCGAGTAACAAATCACATATCTCTGCATCACAAAAACATAGAGACTTCCGGGTTGATTTATTTTAATCAGGATGGCCAGGAGACTTGATTAGTATCACTATGGTAACTGCCTAGCAACCAGATGGAGTTACCCTAGCAACCGAGCAACATATCACATATCTCTGCACCAGAACACACTACAGACTTCCGGGTTGACTTATTTCACTCAGGATGGAAAGGAGCCATGTATTGTATTACCTTGGTAACTGCATAGCAACCACACGGGCTTACCCTAGCAACCTAGTAACAAATCACATATTTCTGCACCAGAACATCGTACAGACTTCTGGGTTGATTTATTTATGACCATAATTTTTGTTCTTTTCAAGTTACAACATGCTGTTTGATCGAGTTTTGCCACGGCAAGCACCACTCACATTTTCTTCAGGAAATGTACCTATCTAGTTATTTTTATTTTTATTTTTATTTTTATATCTCTTAACAAAACTTCGCACCTAACTCGTCCCAAGACCGCTTGGCGTAGACCCACCTAATGAGGTGTCAAATCGAACGGCCTATTGAGGACACGCGTGCTATGACTTTTATAAGCTTATCGGGGTACGGTATTTGCCCCAGGGGCAAAAAAGCGCCTAAAAATCCCATAGACTTAACATTGAGACAAACTTTGACGCTCACAGCTCCAAGCTGAGGATTTCAGAGAAACGCAGTGATTTGCCACATTTGAAGAGGCTGGCAGGCTCTGTAAGAGCATACCTCAATATGGGGTAAAAGTTGCACCCCTGGGGGCAGGAGCTGCCCAAAAATGCCCCAATTGACTTATAATGGTGTAGGACGGCCCATGAAATGAAAAGGCATAGGGATTTGTATTGAACATAGCTCTGGATCACAGTGTCATAGAGACGAGGGGTGGGCTCATTTTACTCAGACGACCAATCAGTCTCTCAGGATCATTGTGAAGCTATCAAGCCACGCCCTAGCAACCATTAAGAGCACCTTAGCAACAAGTCCCATAGACTTCTATTGAAACAGATCAAAGGGATATCTCCGGATAGAAGTGTCATAGAAACACAAGGGTGGTCTCGCTTGACTCGGGACAGCAAACAGCCAATCATGCATCAAATCAACACTTCCTAGCCCCTCCCTAGCAACCATTGTCGAGCACCTTAACAACCAAAATCCATAGAGGGATATCTTCCATTCTGAATGTCACAGAGGCATGGGAGTTGGTTTATATCATTCATACTGACAAGCAGCCTTTGGAGATTCATGATTGGCAGCTGCCAAGCCACTCCCTAGCAACTAAACAGAGTACCCTAGCAACCGCTTAGCAGTAACTATATCTCTGCACCAGAAAATCAGAGAGACTTCTGGGTTGATTTATTTCAATCAGGATGGCAAGGACACTTGATTAGTATCACTATGGTAACTGCCTAGCAACCAGATGGGGTTACCCTAGCAACCGAAAGTAACAAATCACATATCTCTGCATCAGAAAAACGTAGAGACTTCCGGGTTGACTTATTTCAATCAGGATGGCAAGGAGACTTCATTAGTATCACTATGGTAACTGCCTAGCAACCAGATGGGCTTACCCTAGCAACCGAGTAACAAATCACATATCTCTGCATCACAAAAACATAGAGACTTCCGGGTTGACTTATTTCAATCAGGATGGCAAGGACACTTGATTAGTATCACTATGGTAACTGCCTAGCAACCACATGGGGTTACCCTAGCAACCGAGTAACAAATCACATATCTCTGCACCAGAAAACAGTACAGACTTCTGGGTTGACTTATTTCACTCAGGATGGAAAGGAGCCATGTATTGTATTACCTTGGTAACTGCATAGCAACCACATGGGCTTACCCTAGCAACCTAGTAACAAATCACATATTTCTGCACCAGAAAATCATACAGACTTCTGGGTTGATTTATTTATGACCATAATTTCTGTTCTTTTCAAGTTACAACATGCTGTTTGATCGAGTTTTGCCACGGCAAGCACCACTCACATTTTCTTCAGGAAATGTACCTATCTAGTTAGTGGTGCTTGCAAAGCATCACTATTGTAATTCACATACTTATTAGTGGTTTGCAAAGCATCACTATTGTAATCTCACATACTTATTATTGTTATCATTTTAATCTCACAAAATTTCGCACCTAACTCGTCTCCAAGCACCGCTTGACGTAGACCCACGTAATGAGGTGTCAAATCGAACGGCCTATTGATGACACGTGTGCTATGACTTTTATAAGCTGATCGGGGTACGGTATTTGCCCCAGGGGCAAAAAAGCGGCCGAAAAATCCCATAGACTTAACATTGCGACAAACTTTGACGCGTCACAGCTCCGAGCGAGGATTTCACAGAAACGTGTGATTTGCCACATTTGAAGAGGCTGGCAGGCTCTGTAAGAGCATACCTCAATATGGGGTAAAAGTTGCACCCCTGGGGGGCAGGAGCTGCCCAAAAATGCCCCAATTGACTTATAATGGTGTAGGACGGCCCATGAAATGAAATGGCATAGAGATTTTGTATTGAACATAGCTCTGGATCACAGTGTCATAGAGACGAGGGGGCGGGCTCATTTTACTCAGACGACCAATCAGTCTCTCAGGATCATTGTTAAGCTATCAAGCCACGCCCTAGCAACCATTTAGAGCACCTTAGCAACAAGTCCCATAGACTACTATTGAAACAGGGATATCTCCGGATAGAAGTGTCATACAAACACAAGGGTGGTCTCGTTTGACTCGGGGCAGCAAACAGCCAATCATGAATCACCTCAACACTTCCTAGCCCCTCCCTAGCAACCATTGTCGAGCACCTTAGCAACCAAAATCCATAGAGGGATATCTTCCATTCTGAATGTCAAAGAGGCATGGGAGTTGGTTTATATCATTCATACTGACAAGCAGCCTTTGGAATTTCACGATTGGCAGCTGCCAAGCCACTCCCTAGCAACTACACATAGTACCCTAGCAACCGAGTAACAAATCACATATTTCTGCACCAGAAAATCGTACAAACTTCTGGGTTGATTTATTTCAACCAGGATGGCAAGGAGACTTCATTAGTATCACTATGGAAACTTCCTAGCAACCAGATGGGGTTACCCTAGCAACCCAGTAACAAATCACATATCTCTGCACCAGAAAACAGTACAGACTTCCGGGTTGACTTATTTCACTCAGGATGGAAAGGAGCCATGTATTGTATTACCTTGCTAACTGCATAGCAACCACATGGGCTTACCCTAGCAACCTAGTAACAAATCACATATTTCTGCACCAGAAAATCCTACAGACTTCTGGGTTGATTTATTTATGACCATAATTTTTGTTCTTTTCAAGCATGCTATTTGACGAGTTTTGCCACGGCAAGCACCACTCACATTTTCTTCAGGAAATGTACCTATCTAGTTTTTCTTCTTATTATTAAATCTCCGTACAAAACTTCGGCACCTAACTCGTCCCGCACCGTTTGGCGTAGACCCACAAATGAGGTGGCAAATCGAACGGCCTATTGAGGACACGTGTGCTATGACTTTTATAAGCGATCGGGGGTACGGTGTTTGCCCCAGGGGCAAAAAAGCGGCCGAAAAATCCCATAGACTTAACATTGCGTCAAATTTTGACGCGTCACAGCTCCGAGCGAGGATTTCGCAGAAACGTGTGATTTGCCACATTTGACGAGGCTGGCAGGCTCTGTAAGAGCATACCTCAATATGGGGTAAATGTTGCACCCCTGGGGGGCAGGAGCTGCACAAAGTTGCCCCCATTGGTGTAGGACGGCCCATGAAATTACATTTCAAAGGGATTTTATATTGAACATAGCTCTGGATCACAGTGTCATAGAGACAAGGGGGCAGGCTCATTTCACTCAGACGACCAATCAGTCTCTCAGGATCATTGTGAAGCTATCAAGCCACACCCTAGCAACAATTTAAAGCACCTTAGCAACAAGTCCCATAGACTTCTAATGAAAGACATCAAAGGGATATCTCCGGATAGAAGTGTCATAGAAACACCAGGGTGGTCTCGTTTGACTCGGGGCAGCAAACAACCAATCATGAATCACCTGAACACTTCCTAGCCCCTCCCTAGCAACCATTGTCGAGCACCTTAGCAACCAAAATCCATAGAGGGATATCTTCCATTCTGAATGTCACAGAGGCATGGGAGTTGGTTTATATCATTCATACTGACAAGCAGCCTTTGGAGATTCATGATTGGCAGCTGCCAAGCCACTCACTAGCAACTTAACAGAGTACCCTAGCAACCGAGTAACAAATCACATATTTCTGCACCAGAAAATCGTACAGACTTCTGGGTTGATTTATTTCAACCAGGATGGCAAGGAGACTTCATTAGTATCACTATGGTAACTGCCTAGCAACCAGATGGGGTTACCCTAGCAACGAGTAACAAATCACATAACTCTGCACCTGAAAATAGTACAGACTTCCGGGTTAACTTATTTCACTCAGGATGGAAAGGAGCCATGTATTGTATTACCTTGGTAACTGCATAGCAACCAGATGGGGTTACCCTAGCAACCGAGTAACAAATCACATATCTCTGCATCAGAAAAACGTAGCTCGACTTCTGGGTTGGTTTATTTCAATCAGGATGGCAAGGACACTTCATAAGTATCACTATGGTAACTGCCTAGCAACCACCTGGGGTTACCCTAGCAACCAAGTAACAAATCACATATCTCTGCAACAGAAAATCGAAGAGACTTCTGGGTTGATTTATTTCAATCAGGATGGCAAGGACACTTGATAAGTATCACTATGGTAACTGTCTAGCAACCAGATGGGGTTACCCTAGCAACCGAGTAACAAATCACATATCTCTGCACCAGAAAATCGTAAAGACTTCTGGGTTGATTTATTTCAATCAGGATGGCAAGGAGACTTGATAAGTATCACTATGGTAACTGCCTAGCAACCAGATGGGGTTACCCTAGCAACCGAGTATCAAATCACATATCTCTGCATCAGAAAAACGTAGAGACTTCTGGGTTGGTCTATTTCAATCAGGATGGCAAAGACACTTGATTACAATCACTATGGTAACTGCCTAGCAACAAGGACGGGTTACCCTAGCAACCAAGTAACAAATCACATATCTCTGCACCAGAAAATAGTAGAGACTTCCGGGTTGACTTATTTCACTCAGGTCGGAAAGGAGCCATGTATTGTATTACATTGGTAACTGCATAGCAACCACATGGGCTTACCCTAGCAACCAAGTAACAAATCACATATTTCTGCACCAGAAAATCGTACAGACTTCTGGGTTGATTTATTTATGACCATAATTTTTGTTCTTTTCAAGTTATAACCTGCTATTTCACGAGTTTTGCCACGGCAAGCACCACTCACATTTTCTTCAGGAAAGGTACATTCTAGTTTTACTTGACTTCCTAATAGAACAAGCTTGAAGTGAAAATACTAGAACCAAATTGTTTCAATTATGTTTGTTTCTGTTCCATTCCAAGTTATGAATTTAATTTATGCACAAAATTTGAATATAGCAAAAACTATTTGCGAATAATATAGCTTCCCTTTCAAGAATGTAACATTGATGCTGCTTCAGAAGCTGAAGCTATGGGAGAACTCGTTAGGAGGTCGGACTTTGAAATGCTATACCATCATGCTAATTTGATTGGCTGATAAAGCTAAATGTTCCAACTATGCTGACGTCATCGTGCGCATAGAAGCAGAAACCCAGCATCACATCATCAGAAGTTCCTTTATCAGGTCAGCGCAGACATCTCTTGTGCTACTGAAACCTTAAACCAATGCTTCACTGAGCATTTTGCAACTGGTCAGCAGGAACGATTTCTACTCTTCTCCATACATGCACCATCAAAGAAGCCAATAATTTTGATGACAGGCTTTGTGCACAACTTTTTCAACATTTCAGATGCTATTGATGATATTCTCTGAGCAATTCATTATGTATTAACATGGATTTTTGACGCAAAGTCACATGACTTTTTTGATGTTCATCTGTATTCCTGAATTCTATAGGAATACGCTTGGAAAATTTTTTTCTCATGTATTCTTATTTAATAAAAATGGTATCCACCTCAAGTGAGTGTTTAAGTTTTTTATGTGCATTCTGGAATTTTAATCACATCTTTTTAGTTGCACGTTTCCATACAGCATTTTTATGCGATATCCTAAAATTCACATAAAATTATGCTGAGAGAAATGCTACTGTTTTTCCCATGCTACCATTTAGATGTAGGTCAATCTTCACTATTGCATCTCTCTTTTGGATAGCATCAGAACAAACACAGGTAGGATGGCATCAGCAAGATTTTGACGAATAAAATTGTGGCTTCACTCTTTCTGTGTGCATGTGTGTGTATTTGTGTGCAGCAGAGTTCCATGACTGTGAGAACAGATTTTTACATTTTGAAATATTCCCTTGTAATAGCGAACTGAACGATGAAGAAAATGCAACATTGAAACTATATTAGGCCCTGTTTCCGAACAAATCAAGCAAGCTGCTGGTTTGAGAATGCCCTTAAACACTCTTGTACAATTGTTTATGCTCACATGGTACTTCTGTTGTTATTTCGGCGAGTTACACATGGTAGGGAATCAGAGAGAGTTGCGGTGAGTTGGTATGTTTTGTAATGGCAAGTGTATCATACCTCAGACTGAGGAGAGCGAGATTTCAGCAAAACAGTCTGCATGTGTGACACCCTTGGCCAAAATCGATTTAAATTTATTTATTTTTTTATCTCAAATCATGACACCTTAAACACACACCACATATTTAATTAGTAGGGATGAAAATATTCTGGGTTCATTGCAAGTTCAACTCAATTGACAGCTTTTATGGCATAATATTGATTACCACAAATATGTATTTCGACTCGTCCCTCCTTTTAATTAAAAAAACAACAAATGGAAGTTACAGGTCAAG
Organism: Xyrauchen texanus; assembly: GCF_025860055.1. Taxonomy (NCBI): domain Eukaryota; kingdom Metazoa; phylum Chordata; class Actinopteri; order Cypriniformes; family Catostomidae; genus Xyrauchen; species Xyrauchen texanus. The sequence goes on from NC_068292.1 coordinate 28,582,142, forward strand.
TTTTGGAGGGTTTAAATGGAGAAATGTGAAGCTTACGGTAAATAGTCTGCACTTATATAGCACCTTTTTAACCTTAGTGGTATTCAAAGCGCTTTACACTGCGTCTCATTCAGCCATTCTCACACACATTCACATACCAATGACTGCAGAGCTGCCATGCAAGGCAATAGCATGCAATTGTGAGCAACTTGGGGTTCTGTGTCTTGCCCAAGGACACTTCGGCATGTGGAGTCATGTGGACCGGGAATCGAACCACCAACCCTACGATTAGTGGACAACGCACTCTACCATCTGAGTCACAGCCGTTAAAACGAATCGGTTACCTAACGTAACCTCGGTTCTCTCTAGACGAGGGAACGAGTATTGCGTAAGCTAGCTTACGCTACGGGAAAGATTCATCTTTTCTGAGATATTGAAGCCAAAAAATTATCCTTAATTTTGTATCATTTGTCAACGCAGTGCAGCAACTGCAGACCTTGAGCGGGCTAGCTAGCGAGCTCATTGGTTGCTCTGCGGCAACTGCTGCAGCCTATAGACGAATTTGGGTGAACTCGCGTCCAATGAGAGGCGTCCGTGCGCTTACTGCATCAAAGCCCGCCAAAATGGGTGTGGCTAGAGTGCATATAAGCATAGTTCGTAGGCTGGAACCCTGGTTTTCATTGAATGAAGCGAAAGTCGCTCGTGGCGCGAGCACGGCCGGCTACGCAATACTCGTTCCCTCGTCTAGAGAGAACCGAGGTTACATTAGGTAACCGATTCATTCTCTTACGAGAGGTTCTCTCGTATTGCGTAAGCTAGCTTACGCTACGGGAACCCATTGTCAATGCCGTGCGCACCAAGCATCCACTGCATGAGCCCCGGGGGTGGGGGGACCCGGGGGAGCCCTTGTGAGTGGGGAAATAATGTTTGGCCGGCAAGAGTGCGGGCCAGTGTGTGTGTAATACATAAGCACATTGTGGGAAGGGAACGACAGAGCGGCGGTGCCGGTCAGTGTGGAATGAGTCCCATCAGTGCAGCTCACCAGGGGAGCTGTAGCGTATTAAACCGCTAGTAGTTTTGCCTGCAGGGCGGGCACTTCCAGATTGTATAATCTGACAAAGGTGGAGGGGGAAGCCCAGCCCGCTGCCACACATATGTCGTGAATGGAAATCCCGCTGGACCATGCTCACGATGAGGCCATGCCTCTAGTGGAGTGAGCCCTAATGCCCAACGGGCATGGCAGGTCTTTTGACGCGTATGCGGCAGCAATAGCGTCCACTATCCATCTAGACAGTGTCTGTTTCGAGGCGGCGAGACCTTTGGTGCGCCCTCCGAACGAAACGAAAAGCTGCTCAGAGCGTCTGAAAGAGGCGGAGCGCGCAGTATACAATCTCAGTGCTCTGACTTGGCAAAGGAGATTGGCGTCGCGTTCGCTATGGGATGCTGGCAGCGCCGATAGGGAAATGACCTGTGCTCTGAAAGGAGTACCGATCACCTTGGGAACATAGCCATGTCTAGGCTTTAAAATGACCTTGGAGTCACTTGGTCCAAACTCAAGACACGCAGCGCTAACAGACAGCGCGTGAAGGTTTGATGACAGGGCAGTCAGAAAAACGGTTTTGAGTGAAAGGTATTTCAAATCCACGGATTGAAGCGGTTCGAAAGGGGGGGCTTTCATAGTTTCGAGAACTATAGAAAGATCCCAGATAGGAACCGATGGGGGGCGCGGGGGGTTCATCCTTCTAGCTCCCCTGAGGAAGCGGATGACCAGCTCATTTTTTCCCAGTGACTGGCCGTGCAGGGGTTCAGCGAACGCGCGACGGCCGCCACATACACTTTGAGCGTGGATGGGGATCTGCCCTTATCCAGCAGCTCTTTGTAAAAACACGAGCAGCGACGTACACCCCACATGTCCGTGGGTCCAGGTCTCTGTCGGTGCACCATTTTGAAAACACAGACCATTTTGATGCATAGAGTCTTCTCGTGGAAGGGGCTCGAGCGTGTATGATGGTGTTTATTACCCCTTCTGGCAGAGCGACGGGTAGTCGCTGATCACCCACGCTGCAGCGCCCAGCTCTGGGTGGGGATGCCAGATCGCGTCGCGAGCTTGAGAGAGGAGATCTGCTCTCACTGGGATGGGCCACGGCGCTGTCAGTGACAGCTGCGTAAGCTCCGGGAACCATGTCTGATTCTCCCAACGCGGGCTATGAGGAGCACCGAGTGACGCGCTTCCCTGATCCTCTGAATTACCTGTGGCAATAGCGAGATGGGAGGGAAGGCGTAAAGCGGGCGGTTGGGCCAGTCCTGGGCCAGCTGCGTCCTCGCTCGAGAAAAATATTGGGCAGTGAGAGTTCTCTTCTGACGCAAAGAGGTCTATCTCTGCTCTGCCGAATATGCGCCATAACTTCTGGACTGTTTGAGCATGCAGGGACCATTCCCCTGGGGGAATATTGTCTCTGGACAGTCTGTCTGGGCCGCCGCTCAGGTGGCCTGGCACGCGCGTCGCCCTCAGCGAGCGCAGGTGGCACTGGGACCAACTCAGTATGCGTTCGGCCAGATGGAAGAGGTTCCTGGATCTGACACCGCCCTGAAGGTTTAGGTAGGACACCACAGATCTGTTGTCCCGAACGGACCAGGACGTGGTGACCCTGAATGACCGGAGAAAGCGCACACCGCGCACTCGACCGCTATCATTTCCAGACAATTTATGTGAAGGAGCTTTTCCTGAACTGACCATAGGCCAAAAAAACCGGAGAGCCCTCGCGAGACCGCGCCCCAACCCGTGTTGGACGCTGCCTGTCGAGATTACTTTTCGGCGAGATACAGCTCCCATCGCCACTCCCCGCTGATACCATTCGGCCACTGTCCAGGGCTGCAGAGCTGAAATACAGGTCTGAGTCACCTTGATCGGCTGGCGGCCTGTGGCCCAAGCCCGGCGAGACGCGCGGTGTTTAGCCAATGCTGAAGCGGGCGATGCGCAGTAAACCCAGCTGAAGTACTGCTGCGGCTGAGGCCATGTAACCTAGCACTCTCTGAAATTTTTTCAGAGGCGTGAGGCTGTTCATCTGAAAGGACGCTGCTAGTCGCTGAACACGGCGCGGCTGTGTAGATAAGCTGAGCCGTCATTGCCACGGAGTCTAGTTCTATTCCAAGGAAGGAAATTGCCTGACTGGGCTGTAGTGAGCTCTTAGTCCAATTGACTGCAAGACCCAAACTGTTCAGATGGCTGAGGAGAACTGTTCTGTGAGACAGAAGCTCCGTATGTGACTGTGCCATAATCAGCCAGTCATCCAAATAGTTCAGAATTCGCAAGCCCTGACTCCGCAGGGGTGCGAGCGCCGCATCCATGCACTTCGTGAAAGTACGGGGTGCTAAAGACAGGTCGAACAGAAGGACGGTGTATTGATAAACCTGGCCGTCGAAGGCGAATCTCAAGAATGGCCTGTGACAGGGATTTATCTGAATCTGAAAATAGGCATCTTTCAGATCGAGAGAGATAAACCAGTCCCCCTGGCGCGTATGCGCGAGGAGTTTAATGATTGTAAGCATTTTGAACGGTCTTTTTGCAAGCACCTTGTTCAAAACCCTGAGATCTAATATTGGTCTGAGGCCGCCGTCTTTCTTGGGAACAAGAAAATAACGGCTGTAAAACCCCGACTCACTCAGCGAAGGCGGCACTTTCTCTATGGCCCTTTTGCACAGAAGGTTTGCTATTTCTGAACGAAGCAAGCAGGCTGCTTCCGTGTTCACAATAGTTTCGAGCCGCGCTCTAAAGCGGGGAGGGCGGCGATCGAACTGTAGCAAATAGCCCTGTTTTATTGTGCTTAACACCCATTTGGATATCCTGGGATAGATTCCCACGCTTTGAAGCGTAACGCTAGAGGGTGAATGGCCAAATCGCCCTGATTGCCGCACACAGCGCGCTGAACAGAATGTGTGAGCGCGCTTACTGTGCTTATGCATGACTGCTCGCAGACAGCAGGGACAGGCTGTTCTGTGAGTGACTTCCCGATTGAGGTGAATGGGGAAAGAGTCACATCTGTTAAGTGATGCGCAAGCATAGTCACGGGCACGGGACTTACATACAGAGAAGTGTTTGCTGGCCGTGTGACAGAGCGGGCAGAGAATGGGCGCGCTCACGAATACGTTTATTGACTCAACACTCGAGCGGGCTGTGTCCGCTTTATGTGAGTGGGCTCTGATCGGGACACGGGAAGTGTAATGCTTGTGTGTAGAGGTGAACACTGGATTGTGGGCACATTTTCTACACAAGGCTGTTCGTGTGACAGAGCGGGCAGAGAATGGGCACGCGCACGTATTCGTGAGCGCGTTTATAGACTCTAACATTCGAGCGGGCTGTGCCCGCTTTATGTGAGTGGGCTCTGATCGGGACACGGGAAGTGTAATGCTTGTGTGTAGAGGTGAACACTGGATTGTGGGCACATTTTCTACACAAGGCTGGTCGTGTGACAGAGCGGGCAGAGAATGGGCGCGCGCACGTATTCGTGAGCGCGTTTATTGACTCTAACACTCGAGCGGGCTGTGTCCGCTTTATGTGAGTGGGCTCTGATCGGGACACGGGAAGTGTAATGCTTGTGTGTAGAGGTGCACACTGGATTGTGGGCACATTTTCTACACAAGGCTGGTCGTGTGACAGAGTGGCCAGAGAAGGGGCGCACGCACGGATTCGTGGGCGCGTTTATTGACTCTAACACTCGAGCGGGCTGTGTCCGCTTTATGTGAGTGGGCTCTGATAGGAACACAGGAAGTGTAATGCTTGTGTGTAGGGGTGAACACTGGATTGTGGGCACATTTTCTACACATAAGGCATGTTTGCTCTTTACAAGATTTCTTTGGGTCGCCGTGAAAACGGCGTTTGAGTGCAGGCAAGCGGGCAGTATCACCGGCTTGTTGGCTGCTGAATCCAACACTGCAGTAGCCTGAGAGAAGGGGACTGACAGAGGGCGAAGCTTTGACGGCTGTCCGGCTGCGGCGGGACTGAGCCATCGTTTTCTCAACAAAGCTAGGAGGACTTCGGTTGCTCAGGTTTCAACGCAATCTTAGGCCGAGGCCCGCGGGGGGGCGGCGGTCTGCGGCGGCTGTCTGAGCGCGACCTAGGGCGGCCGCCCTGTCGACACTGAAAAGTCTGGCTTTGCTGAGCTGGGCGCTGTGAAGAGGCTCGTGCAGGAGGCTGGTCACGTGGGCGGCCTGCAGAGGAGCTAGCGTGACGAGGCAGGAAGAGATTCATGGCTTGGGTGGGTTTCTGGACTTCCGTGAAACGGTCAACAATGCTACTCATCGTGGAACCGAAGAGACCGGACGGAGAGAGCGCCGCGTTGTCCGTCGCGCTCCTTAGATCTGAAACAGCCTCTGGGTGTCCGCCTTTCTCATCTCATTCTCGAAGGAGGTCCGCTTGGAGGATCTGTAAGACGGTCATGGAATGCAGAGCAGATGCGGCTTGGCCGGCGGCGGCATAGGCGCGGCCAACACAGGCGGAAGTAGCTCTGCAGGCCTAGACGGGAGCACCGGTTTAGACCGCCATCTCGCGGAAGGCGGGCAAAGGTGTGCTGCTACCGAATCCTCTGGATTCCTGGGCCGAGGAGGAGGCTTGGGAGCCTGACCACTCCTCGCTGTCCGAAGCCATGATGGAACAGCAACCCTTAACCTCCGCCTCGTCATCCCAGATGGCAGCAGTGCGGCCGCCGGGCGGCAACTGCGTGGTCCCGGGGGCGGGAGGGTGAAAGCGAGACTCGAGGGAGAGGCTCCGGCGAGGCAGTCGCTTCTAACACTGGTTCCGCAGCCTTTGGGAGCGGCGCTTCTTATTGCGCGGCGAAACAAAAGCGGCGCTGGCGGCTTCGGTTTTGCATGCTTCGAGTCGAGCCCGCAGGGTCGACATCGGAAGCTCCTCGCAGAGGTCGCATCCGCCGTCAGCGAGGGCGAGCTCTGCATGTTCCCGCCCCAGGCAGAGAGCGCAGATGAGGTGGCGGTCTCCTGTGCTGAGAGGAGCGCTGCATGAGCCGCAGGAAGTGCGAGGCATCTTTAAAAAGACGCTCGATACTCTTTTGTGAAGTTTGCTGAGGAACTTAGCTTGCTCTAAAAGGATCGAGGATGGCTGAAGGTGGCGACGGCCGGCTTCTTCGAGCGCTGTCCAAGCTTGCTAGATGCCCCTCGAACAGCGACGCGGCTTCCAGTTCAGAGATGCAAAGAGCTTCGCTGAAGAGATGAAAATCAGGGTTCCAGCCTACTGAACTACACTTATATGCACTCTAGCCATGCCCATTTTGGCGGGCTTTGATGCAGTAAGCGCGCGGACGCCTCTCATTGGACGCGAGTTCGCCCAAGTTCGTCTATAGGCTGCAGCAGTTGCCGCAGAGCAACCAATGAGCTCGCTAGCTAGCCCGCTCAAGGTCTGCAGTTGCTGCACTGCGTTGACAAATGATACAAAATTAAGGATAATTTTTTGGCTTCAATATCTCAGAAAAGATGAATCTTTCCCATAGCGTAAGCTAGCTTACGCAATACGAGAGAACCTCTCGTAAGAGAACTCATGTATTGTACATATTTATTTGAGCTTTAAAGTTGTAATTTTTCAGGGTTTTAAGGTTTGTTGACATTATATCTCCTTGGCAACAAAGTTGTAAAATTGGCCAGTGATTTTATCACACTAAATCATGTTGACTCATATATTGTTTGTCTTTTTGCTATACTTTTGAAAAAGTGAGTATTTTAACATTCAGTGGGCCTCATTCATGGAACCGTTCTGACATAAATGTTCAGATTCATGAAATGTTTTGTATTTTCAGAATGTTAGTCGGTATGAACAAAATTTAAACCTGTTCCTGACCTTGTGTAAATCGTGCATAAGACATATGAACATGTTGTCTGCCATGACTACATTTTGATAGAAGTAACATTTTAAAAGTAATGAAAATGTTTTATAATAATTAAATGAGTAAAAGTTACCTTAATAAAAAAAGTGGGGAAAAAAGATTTTATTAAGAAACTTTTATTTTCGGCATGCATTTACTTTTTCAAAGTATATATTTTCCCCCCAACTCTGTTTATCATATTTCCAACAGAAGTTCTTGATTTAAAAAATAAAAAATAAATAAATAAATAAAGCCCTCTAGCATAACTGGCTGGACATTTGATTTGATTTGATATGTGCCCTGTAGACTTTATAATTTTGGATAGGCATCGGTAAATCACGTTCAGTTGATAACGTATGGTCAATGGTAATGTTGTTAAACCCATATACACATCACGGGCAGGGGCGTACACAAGACAATGGGGGTCAGAAAAAGCCTGCACACTGTCGTACAGCTTGCATATTTGTAATATCTTACAGACCTTCAGGCATTCTATCAGTTTCTTTAAAGACTTTCCTGTTGCAAGGAATTATATCACTGTTACAGTCTTGGATTCACTAGGGAAGTTCCTCCAATGATGCTGGTGATATGCTCAACTGAACCAGAGAAGGTTAATGGTGGTGGACATCCTCCTACCGGCGTGAACTGAACAATTTTTACACTAAAGCTTCATGTCAAACCAGTTTTTACTGACATCTTGGACTGTTTAGTTCACAAAAGAACTTCTGATGACAGCAAAAGCATGCAATGACTGAAAGTTCCTCACTTTCTTTTTAGAACAAACATGTGAGTGTTTGCTATATCAATATTTAACAATGTGAATGCACTCCATAAAAAAAAAAAATATATATATTATTGCTGTTCGCATAGATGTTAAAAGCATCCTATTCTTATTTACTAGCCAGTCTGAAGATTTCCTTATATGGTATTTTCATGGGCGTGTATTATGCTAATTGCGAATGAACATTTACGGATGTTTGGAATTCACTAACATACACACGTTTTACAAACAAATATGGGGAATATGAAGCATTGTGAATCTGGCAAAAAAATTTAGGGAAGCTACATTTTACAGGTAAATTACTCCAAAATTTACCTGTAAAAAAGCCTAATAATTGGTCACATTAACTTCCATTGTAAGTGCTTCAATGTATACTTGATTTTTGCTTTTTTTAAAGAAAAGGAGGGACAAGTCCAAATAAATAAAAGATAAATATTTGTGGTAATCAATATTATGACAGATTGAGTTTAACTTGAAATGAACCAGGAATATTCCTTACGATTCCCATCACTTCTAATTAAATATGCGGTGTGTGTTTAAGGTGTCACGTTTTCATACGTCTGTCTCCTCTCTGCCCTTTCTTCTTTCCTCACTTCATCTTCATTTCTCCAAAGACCTGCTTTAATTACCCCTCTTTTTCTGTTGCTTCATCACTCTCTTTGTCACTCTTCCTTTCTCATCCTGTCACATTTGTTCCATTCTCAGGTTCCTACTTTATGCTCTCGTCTCTCTCAAGTGCATATCCTCTCCATCTGTCTGTCTTTTTTGTCCTCTTTTTTTCCCCTCGTCACCTTCATCACTTCCTTTCACAATCTTTATCTGACTCGTTGATGTGGTTTTCCAGCTTATTCAGATTTAACATTCCACTCTCCCCGTCACAGGCCATTCTTGAGATTTGCCTTCGACGGCCAGGTTTATCAATACACTGTCCTTCCGTTCGGCCTGTCCTTAGCACCCCGTACTTTCACGAAGTGCATGGATGCGGCGCTCGCACCCCTGCGGAGTCAGGGTTTGCGAATTCTGAACTATTTGGACGACTGGCTGATTATGGCTCAGTCACATATGGAGCTTCTGTCTCACAGAGCAGTTCTCCTCAGCCATCTGAACAGTTTGGGTCTTGCAGTCAATTGGACCAAGAGCTCACTACAGCCCAGTCAGACCATTTCCTTCCTGGGAATAGAACTAGACTCCGTGGCAATGACGGCTCGCTTATCTACACAGCCGCATGCCGTGTTCAGCGACTAGCCGCATCTTTTCAGATGAACAGCCTCACGCCTCTGAAGAAATTCCAGAGAGTGCTAGGTTACATGGCCTCAGCCGCAGCAGTACTTCAGCTGGGTTTACTGCACATCGCCCGCTTCAGCATTGGCTAAACACCCGGCGTCTCGCCGGGCTTGGGCCACAGGCCGCCAGCCCATCAAGGTGACTCAGACCTGTATATCAGCTCTGCAGCCCTGGACAGTGGCTGAATGGTATCAGCGGGGAGTGACAATGGGAGCTGTATCTCGCCGAAAAGTCATCGCGACAGACGCGTCCAACACGGGTTGGGGCGCGGTCTGCGAGGGCTCTCCGGTTTTCGGCCTATGGTCAGTTCAGGAAAAGCTCCTTCACATAAATTGTCTGGAAATGATAGCGGTCGAGTACGCCGCGTGCGCTTTCTCCCGGTCATTCAGGGTCACCACGTCCTGGTCCGTTCGGACAACAGATCTGTGGTATCCTACCTAAAACGTCAGGGCGGTGTCAGATCCAGGAACCTCTTCCATCTGACGAAACGCATACTGAGTTAGTCCCAGTGCCACCTGCGCTCGCTGAGGGCGACGCACGTGCCAGGCCACCTGAACGACGGCCTGGACAGACTGTTCAGAGACAATATTCCCCCAAGGGAATGGTCCCTGCACGCTCAAACAGTCCAGACATTATGGCACCTATTCGGCAGAGCAGAGATAGACCTCTTTGCGTCCAAAGAGAACTCTCACTGCCCAATATTTTTCTCGAAAGCGAGGACACGCTGGCCCAGGACTGGCCCAGACGCTCGCTTACGCCTTCCCTCCCGCCTCGCTATTGCCACAGGTAATGCAGAGGATCAGGAAACGCGTCACTCGGTGCTCCTCATAGCCCCGCGTTGGGAGAATCAGACATGGTTCCCGGAGCTTACGCAGCTGTCACTGACAGCGCCGTGGCCCATCCCAGTGAGAGCAGATCTCCTCTCTCAAGCTCGCGGCACGATCTGGCATCCCCACCCAGAGCGCTGGGTGCTGCATGCGTGGGTGATCAACGACTACCCGTCGCTCTGCCAGAAGGAGTAATAAACACCATCATACACGCTAGAGCCCCTTCCACGAGAAGACTCTATGCGTCAAAATGGTCTGTGTTCTCAAAATGGTGCACCGACAGAGACCTGGACCCGCGGACATGTGGGGTGTTGTCGCTGCTCGTATTTCTACAAGAGCTGCTGGATAAGGGCAGATCCCCATCCACGCTCAAAGTGTATGTGGCGGCCGTTGCGGCGTTCAGCTGAACCCCTGCACGGCCAGTCATGGGGTAAAAGCGAGCTGGTCATCCGCTTCCTCAGGGGAGCTAGAAGGATGAACCCCCGCCCCCATCGGTTCCTATCTGGGATCTTTCTATAGTTCTCGAAACTATGAAAGCCCCCTTTCGAACCACTTCAATCCGTGGATTTGAAATACCTTTCACTCAAAACCGCTTTTCTGACTGCCCTGTCATCAGTCAAACGTGTGGGAGACCTTCACGCGCTGTCTGTCAGCGCTGCGTGTCTTGAGTTTGGACCAAGTGACTCCAAGGTCATTTTAAAGCCTAGACACGGCTATGTTCCCAAGGTGATCGGTACTCCTTTCAGAGCACAGGTCATTTCCCTATCGGCGCTGCCAGCATCCGACAGCTAACGCGACGCCAATCTCCTTTGCCCGGTCAGAGCACTGAGATTGTATACTGCGGCTCCGCTGCTTTCAGACGCTCTGAGCAGCTTTTCGTTTCGTTCGGGGCACCAAAGGTCTCGCGCCTCGAAACAGACACTATCTAGATGGATAGTGGACGCTATTGCTGCTGCATACTGCGTCAAAAGACCTGCCATGCCCGTTGGGCATTAGGGCTCACTCCACTAGAGGCATGGCATCCTCGTGGGCATGGTCCAGCGGGATTTCCATTCACGACATATGTGTGGCAGCGGGATGGACTTCCCCTCCACCTTTGTCAGATTTTACAATATGGAAGTGCCCGCTCTGCAGGCAAAACTACTAGCGGTTTAATACGCTACAGCTCCCTGGTGAGCTGCACTGATGGGACACATTCCACACAGACCGGCACCGCCGCTCTGTCGCTCCCTTCCCACTATGTGCTTATGTATTACACAATCAATGACCCGCATTCTTGCCGGCCAAATATTATTTCCCCACTCATAAGGGCTCCCCGGTCCCCCTTAATTCCCTGGGGCTCATACAGTGGATGCTTGGCTCGCGACGGCGTTGACAATGGGTTCCCGTAGCGTAAGCTAGCTTACGTAATACGAGAGAACCTCTCGTAAGAGAACGTATCGGTTACCTAACGTAACCTCGGTTCTCTCTAGATGAGGGAACGAGTATTGCGTAGCCGGCCGTGCTTCGCGCCACGCAGCGACTTTTCGCTTCAGTCAATGAAAACCAGGGTTCCAGCCTACTGAACTACGCTTATATGCACTCTAGTCACGCCCATTTTGGCGGGCTTTGATGCAGTGAGGGCGCGGACGCCTCTCATTGGATGCGCGTTCGCCCAAGCTCGTCTATAGGCTGCAGCAGTTGCCACAGAGCAACCTATGAGCTCGCTAGCTAGCCCGCTCAAGGTCTGCAGCTGCCGCACTGCGTTGACAATGGATACAAAAATTAAGGATAATTTTTTGGCTTCAATATCTCAGAAAAGGTGAATCTTTCCCGTAGTGTAAGCTAGCTTACGCAATACTCGCTCCCTCATCTAGAGAGAACCGAGGTTACGTTAGGTAACCGATACGATTTCATGAGCGATGTAGACAGTCCGCCTCAGGGCGGATTTAATGTCTCGTTCGGGGCTTGCAATGATGATGAGTTATCATCATCATTGCAAGCACAAGCACAGCATCGGAGGGCGGGCAAGCACAGCATCGAAGGGTGGGCTGCTGCTTTCAGAAGCATACGAGTCTACTGAGCTCCTGCTCTCGGGCGGTAGAGCTCAGGATGAAGCAGACACTGAGTTAGCAGCTGTGCTTGCCCGGACAGCTGCAAACATCGTGCTTGAGTGGAACCCTCTGCCCTGCCCTTATTGTTTGTGGCTGGACGATTGGTTGCTTGGAGTGCGACTCACCCAAGTAGAGCACACTGTGGCGGTGCACCTATGCCTACAAAGCGCAGCCACCTGTAGGAACCGACCAAGGCTCCCTTCCATGGCTTGTAAGTTTACTTAATCATCAATGACGAAGGCTTACACGCCGTTTCCTTTCATACCCGTATGTCCAGGGCAGAGAGTGGCATGCAAATTCCACTCACCAATTCTCATTAGCCTTTTCTGAATAAATAAGAGGTGATTAGGGCTCTCATGAGCAAACCCCTAGTGTCACTACATCAACACAGCGTCTCGTTCCCTCCATCGGGGAATGGAGGTTACGTCAGTAACCGAGACGTTTTGCGAGACCTGCTTTCTGGCACTCTCATGTTAGAAGCGTGAGAAAATGTTGATAATTCTTTGGGTAAATATAAAATTTGAAATAAAATGTTGTTAAATTGCATTAAATATGTGTTCACAATAGTCATGTTAGATAGTGTTATGGACAATGTTGGAATATGGATTGCATGTGTGGAATTTGAACACGTTTTGTGCACACATATGATGACTGTATAATGTCAATTTAGTGTAAATCACAACTTAATTTATGATTCATTGTCCATAGTGTTTTCCAGTTTAGTGAATAATTGTAATATATGTTATATGTGAAAACATGTGTAATGAGAATTTTATTGTTTTAAACTGTGATACATATCCTTAAAGCCTGGTTAAAAATTTATAAAATGCTTTGAGTGATATAAGCATGTGTTGAATGTATAAATGCTTTGGGTGATTTATGTGTTAAATGAATAATATGCTGTAAAATGTATCATTATTCTTTTTTTATATGTACCCCATTGACCACGTTTTTTTTTTTTTTTTTTTTTTTGTGGTAATCAACATTATGCCACAAATGCTGTCGATTGAGCTTGTACTGAATCCGGAGCATTCCTTTAAAAGGAATACCATTATGACCTCATTACAGTGTCTCTGTTGCTGCACAGGTGATGTTTTGCAGTACATAATATAAAATAGCCTGCTTTCCACCTCTCACTGACTTTCCAGCAATTAAGTTAATTAATTCATGATTAAGTAAGCTATTGCCTATTTTCAGTGGTGGACAAAGTACACATACCATGTACTTGAGTTAAAGTAAAGATACTCAAGGTAAAATATTACTCAAGTAAAAGTAGAAGTGCTGCCTTTAAACATTCACTTGAGTAAAAGTACAAAAGTATTTGCCTTCAAATGTACTTAAGTATCCAAGTACTATGATTTTTTATGGCCATAATGTCCTATTATAATTTGTCACAAGACTCTTGCTTAACTCAGTCTACATGAAGACTAATGTCACTCTTGGCACACCAATCTATTAATAAAATGACATTAATTAGTCAGATGTATATATATATTATATATTTGAATTGAATACATTTTTTGTGTGTTTAATTTTGGAGGGAAGGGGACTGTTCCCATAAGGTATAATACATTTACAGTATTTACTGTATATATTTTTTCTCGAGTGTCTATGGTCATAATTATTAACATCCTAATGTTATGATACATTCACATAAACCTGCACAACGCCATTAAATATATATACACACACACACACACGTCTTACACACATACATACATAGAATATATATATATATATATATATATATATATATATATATATATATATATATATATATATATATATTCTATGTTATGGGAGCAGCCAATTTCCCTCAAAATTAAACACAAAAACGTATTAATGCAGTGTTTCTGCTACTCCCCAGAAAAAAATGCTGCAAGTCATTTTAGTGTCAACATAATAAGCAATGTACATTATGCGTCAATATTTACCGATAATTGCTGCAATAATAGCTGCTGCTCTCTGCCCCGCTTAAAATCATTGGCAACGCAATTTGTTTGGAACTATTGAGAGCTACACGAATCACGTGACGCGCGGCGGCGAGATCACTGTCGCAACCGTCTATGTTCGCAACTCTCATATTTAACGGCTCTGGGGTGCGTTTCCCATACAAAGACGTAACTTGCTGCTCCACTACCGTGAGTACGATGCACTGTTGAAGAAATCAACTTGCTAGTCACGACTGTTTCCCGAAACCGTATTGTCGCAAATTGGTTGTTCAACCACGTTGGTTAATGATGTCACACATGTGGTGGAATAAAAACTACTTTTAATGAATCTGTTTGCGATCGAATTAATGCTAGATGTTTTGCTATAAATTACGGACATGTCATCTGAGGACTATCACATATTTTTCTCAGTTATTTGCTTTATTTCCAGATTCAATCATAGGCTCGTTCTTACGCACTAGAGCACGTTCACACATGCGCACTCTTCAAAAACGGTGCTTTAAATCTATTGACAAACTAAAAGACATTTGTATGTCTTCTAAATAAAAGATACTCATTGTACTGAATGTCATCTTGCTTATTTGGCTCAAGATAATAATTTTTTAAGCCCACATGTTATAATAACAAGAAACTCTGCTTCTAACCACAGGTCGAGAGCTGTCGTTCCAACCACACAACTCTGCGATGCTGTTTGCGAATGTTCGTTGCAACGATGGTTTCGGGAAATGTTTTCATCTGTATGTACGTATACCTTATAATTTCTCTGTCCAGAGAAGCAACATTTTTTATTATATACTGTACAGTACTGTGCAAATGATTTAGGCACTTGTGAAAAATTTAGCATAATGAGGATGCTTCAGATAGATTTTATTTATTAATTAACGCATACAAAGTCCAGTAAACATGAAAAAGCTAAATAAAAATTTTGTGTGACCTGCCTTTCAAAACAGCAACTGATTACACCTGGACACAGTTTTTCTTGGTTGATAACAGACATGATCTTCTAAACTTCATGGAGAACTTGACACATTTCTTATATCTATTTAAGCTGTCTCAGTTGGTTCTGTTTCATCATGTAATCCAAGACTGACTCAATGATGTTGAGATCCAGGCTCTGTGGGGTTCATATCTGTTGTAGGTCTCTTTTGTTCTACATCTATTCTACTCTGTTTGCCAAGGGAATTTTGAAATGTAAAATTTATATTTCCAACTGACACACTGAAAGCAAAATATAAAATAACAGTTTTAAGACAAAGGATTTCTAGGCACATATATTGTGTGTGTGTGTGTGTGTGTGTGTGTGTGTGTGTGTGTGTGTGTGTGTGTGTGTGTGTGTGTGTGTGTGTGTGTGAGAGAGAGAGGATGGGTGGGTGGTTTACTAGGAAAAAATTTTAGGTACAAACTAGTAATTACAAGGTTATTATGCTATACATGTTGTTTATGATGACATTTCTAGTGTTCCCATATTTCAAATCACTTAAAAACATATTAAATTATGTTTTTTTGATAATGTAAAAATGCAGAAAGTTTTTTTGTGAGGTTTAGGTTTAGGGTATAGAATCTATAGTTCGTACAGTATAAAAATCCTTATGTCTATGGAGAGTCCTCATAAGGATAGCCATACCAACATGTGTGTGCGTGCGTGCGCGCGTGCCTGATTGTATGTGTGTTAATTGCTGTATAATAAATATCAATATGTAAAATAAATATATGTCAAGGGTTGAACTATATAATATTCAGTTAATACACTAGACTAGACATTTGTGAATTAAATCTGACAATGTAGAAAATGTGATTGAGCAGTTTGAACTGTCAAATAACTTACAGTTTAAACAGTTTAGATTGAGATTAAATTCAGCAAAACTTTTATTAATTACTAATGTATGTTTAATTTTTTTAGCATTATAGTGTCATTACACAAGTAATGGTAAAAGAGAGTCGTATAATGAATAACATGTATTTAATATTCTAGAGCAACTTATTATGTTAGTGCCATTGCAATTAGGTTAACAATCCAAATGTCCAGTATACAGAGCATCAAAATTTCACTGAATAATGTATGATAAACTAAATATCTGGCATTTCTTTTTTTCAAACTTTATTACATTCTGCAATGGCAAAATGCTGCCTTTAATATCTTATTTCTAAGATTACCAAAATATATTAATAAAACTTCAACCAATGACCAATAAATATGTTATATGAGTCAGAACTCTTGAAATATGCAAAAAAAAAAATATGCAAAAAAAAACAAGTCATGATTTAGTTGTGGATCACCACACTGGTGTTCAGTTGACAAACAGTAATTCTTATGCTGCTGTAAATTTAATACTCATAATAACAACATAAACACACAAATTCCTTAGGGATGAATAATTAAACTTAATTATCCAAATGCATCAATGTGCATAAAGTCCAACATCTCCCATCCTGTTGGTTTCATGGTAATTTTCAAGCAACACTACTTCACTCAGCTGTCAGGTGTGAGAAAAGAAATGTATCAAACGCAGTGTTTGAAAGAACATAAATCAAAAAAGCTGGGCAATAAGGTGGAACTCTTTTGGCTCAGGAGCTGTTTCGCAATGTCAGTTTATGTCCAATATAGCCCAGAGTGCCTGGTAACATCTCTGGTTTATGTGGGGGGTGGCTGGTGAGTCTTCTCTGTAAGGTTTTGACTGTCAGTAGTGATTGACCTGAATTCATTGTTCTGTCAGTTTTCACGCACTCCACGTACACTAGTCAAGTCAAGTCAATTTTAACACACATCATTTCAAAGCAGCTTTACAGAAGATCAGGCATTAACAGACGATAAAACTGTAATGTCTATAATGTCGATGAATCATCATTGTGTAATTAGATAAAATACGATTGTTAATCGTGTTTAAAAATAAGTAATTCAATAATAATTGTATTAATAACCCCAGTGAGCAAGCTGAAGGTGACTGTGGCAAGGAACACAAAACTCCATAAGATGTTGATTAATGGAGAAAAATAACTTTGGGAGAAACCAGACTCACTGTGGGGGCCAGTGAGTCTGTATAATATATAATATATCATGTAAATATTACTTATGTATAGTTGCTCTCTAGGTAAGAGCTGCTGTTGTGGCAGTACCTTTGGACACTTTGCTGTGTTGCCTTTTCCAGCTGTCTCTTGTTCCACAGAGTCACAAGCTGAAATAACTTAGTAGCCAAAAGACTCTTACCATGCTGTCTGATTGTGTATGCATTTAAACAGCTTGCAGACAGCAGAAAGCCACTGGAAGGCCGCCATGGGAAATCCAGGTAATAGAATCTGATTAAGCTGTCAGAATACCTAGAGACTGAACACCACATACACACTAACACACACATGAACCTGTCCAAACATTCAGATGTTTTCATGTATATACATGAAACTCGATGTACTCAATGGAGTCCACTAATTATACAGTTCATTCATAAAGTATTCAGACCCTTCATTTTTTTCTAATTTTGTTTTGTTGTAACCTTATGTTAAAATGCTTAATTTTTTTTTTTTTTTCACATCAATCTACAATCCACACCCCATTATGACAAACTAAAACAAGATTTTTGATAACTTTTCAGATTTAAAAGAAAAAAACTGAAATATCATATTGTCATACAGTAAGAATTCAGACCCTTAACTCAG
Source organism: Xyrauchen texanus (assembly GCF_025860055.1). Lineage (NCBI taxonomy): Eukaryota > Metazoa > Chordata > Actinopteri > Cypriniformes > Catostomidae > Xyrauchen > Xyrauchen texanus. The sequence goes on from NC_068292.1 coordinate 28,599,578, forward strand.
TACTTAGTTGAAGCACCTTTGGAAGCGATTATAGCCTCAAGTCTTTTTTGGTATGAAGTGACAAGCTTTGCACACCTGCATTTTGGGATTTTCTGACATTCTTCTCTGCAGATCCTCTCAAGTTCTGTCAGGTTGGATAGGGACCATTGGTGGACAGCCATTTTCAGGTCTCTCCAGAGATGTTCGATTGGATTCAAGACCGGGCTCTGGCTGGGCTACTCAAGGACATTCACAGAGTTGTCCCTTAGCCACTCTTGCATTGTCTTGGCTGTGTGCTTAGGGTCATTGTCCTGTTGGAAGGTTAACTTTTGGCCCAGTCTGAGGTCCTGAGTGCTCTGGGCCAGGTTTTCATTAAGGATATCTCTGTATTTTGCTGTGTTCAGCTTTCCTTCACCCCTGACAAGTCCCCCAGTCCCTGCTGCTGAAAAACCCCCACAGCATGATGCTACCACCATCATGCTTCACCACTGGGATGGTATTGCACAGGTGATGCGCGGTGCCTGGTATGGTTGTCCTTCTGCAAGTTTCTCCCATCCCTACACATGATCTTTGGAGCTCAAACAGTCACCATCGGGTTCTTGGTCACTTCTCTTACTAATTCCCTTCTCCCCCGATAGATCATTAGGAGTCCTGGTTGTTCTAAACTTCTTCCATTTATGAATTATGGAGGCCACTCTGCTCTAGGAAACCATCAATGCAGCCAAAAGTTTCTGTAGCCATCCCCAAATCTGTGCCTCGACACAATCATGTCTCTGAGCTCTGCATGCAGTTCCTTTTACCGCATGCATTGGTTTTTGATCTGATATGCAATTTCAGCTGTGGGACCTTATATAGACAGGTGTGTGCCTTTTCAAATCATGTCCAATCATTTTAATTTGATTTGAGTCAGACCCTGAACAAGGAGAGACTCCGTCAGAATTCACAATAAGAAGAATGCACCAGGATGTTTCGGAATGGTTAGTTGATGAATTTGTGTAAATTTTGTAGGGCTATTGTAGGTGTTACTATGAGTAGGTAAAGACAGACGAGGGTGAGGATCTAAATGCAGTTGGTTTTTATTAAACGTGAAAACAGACAAAACAGGAACAAACGAAACATCCACGATGGGAAAATAAAAATAAAAGCACAAAAACATCAAGGGACCACGAACGGGGAGAACAGGTTGAACAGGGCGAAGAACAAACATCCATACACATCAACATTCGACAGGGGAATGAAGAAACAGCAGGGTTTAAATACACAGGAGACATGATAATAACAAAACGAGACACAGGTGAGAACAATGATGCAAAGACTGCAGTGATGAGATCAGGGAATTGTGGGAAGTGTAGTTTTTAGACAGACAAGTGAAACACGGGGCAGACAACAAGGAAAACGTGACATGGAATATGATCAGTGACGAGTGAAACAGAAAACACGGGGCAGACAACAAGGGAATTGTGACAGTAGGGAACAATTTCAGTCAGGATTTAGGACTCATCACAGTACAGAGACTGCACGTATCAGATTACAAATGAATTGCTCTTATCATCTGATCGCGGCTGCATTTCACTTCTAGTGCTTTTAGATCATAGTGCTGCATTCGACACGATAGATCACAACATTCTCTTGAATAGGCTAGAGAATTATGTAGGCATTTGTTGAGTTGCATTAGCATGGTTTAGGTCCTATTTAGTCCTATGTAAATTAGTAATTGTCAAACCAAACAAAAGTAAAAAGTATATGCTTCCCCTGGGAGATATTATCAGGAATCGTGGATTAAGTTTCCACTGTTATACCAATGATACCCAACTTTATATTTCTTCAAAACCTGATGATATTTCATAATTCTCCAAATTAGCAGAATGTATCAATGAAATAAAAAATTGGTTGGCCAGAAATTTCCTTCTACTCAATTCTGACAAAACAAAGGTTCTAATTATTTGAAAAAAAAAACTCTAAAAACAAGCCGCTTAAATAGAATTTGACTCTCAATGAATGTACTGTTACATTGTCTTCAACAGCGAAGAACTTAGGTGTTATATTTTATACCAATCTGTCCTTTGAAAATAAAATTACCAATGTTTGTAGAACATCTTCCAAGAAATATTGCTAAATTATGACACATGCTCTTTCTGTTGCTGATGCCAAAAAACAAATTCATGCGTTCATGACCTTAAGACTAGATTATTGTAATGCATTACTTGGAGGATGTCCAGCAAGATCAATAAATAAATTTCAATTGGATCAAAATGCAGCAGCCAGTATTTTGGAGACATTATTTACTCACCCTCATGCCATCCCAGATATGACTTTCTTTCTTCAGCAGAACACAATTGAAGAATTTGGAAGAATATTTCAGCTCCATAGGTACATACAATGCAAGTGAATGGTGATCAGACATTTATAGCTTGAAAGACCATATAAAGCGAACTTAAAAGTAATCCATATGACTCCAGTGCTTAAATCCATATCTTCAGAAGCAATATAATAGGTGTGGGAGAAAAACAGAACAACATTTAAGTCATTTTTTATTCTAAATCTCCACTTAAACGTTCTCTTTCAGATGTGAAAGTGAAACTAAACAGGCACCGCATGTGATATTTGGAGCTACAAAGGTCTGATTGCCATTCACTTACATTGTATGAACCTACAGAATTGAGCTATTATTCTAAAAATGTTGGTTTGTTTTCAGCAGAATAAAGAAAGCCATACATATCTGTGATGGCATGAGGGTGAGTAAATGATGAGAGAATATTCATTTTTGGGTGAACTATTCCTTTAACATGATTCTAAATGCATGTTATATTAGGCCAGGCTTCACCACTCATGTAACAGGGGGTTCCTGCTCTGTCTCTCTATCCACCAAGGTGTCCTAGGACTGAAAATCACTGAAGACAACTGATGTAAAGACACAATATAAAAGCTGCAGTATATACAATATATTTATTGAATGATTGATAATTTATTTAGCAAAGTCAAACGAGCAAGAGTGCTATTGCATTTATTGTCAGTGTTTATTGTCTGTAGCCGAATCTCAGCTGAGCTGATTTTCAATACCACAGCACAATCGTTGTTAAATTGTTGTGATATTGCTTTCATAAATTAGTTCAATAAACAAGAAGTTCATTTCAAGTAATTTATATTTTAGACACAACATGGCAGTTTGTTTTGTTTAAACAGTTCCAAATGAAGTAAAATCAGATTAGAGAACTAACTGTTGTATAATATGACATTTTAATGATTGAATACAATATAGTAATGAAAAACAAATGCACAACTGAATGGCTCAACCAATCAATCAACTAAACACTTAATACATTACATGATTCTGCCTCATAATTCTGCTATATTTTCTCATCAAAATCTCCTAGGAATTAAGAATTTATGCAACTGAACTAAGTGAATCAAAGCTCTCAAAGCAGCCAGTTAAATTTTCATTCATTACCGAACAGACTGACAAAGCATCCCATAAGCATAAGCATCAAAAGATGCAGGGCCATGCAATGATGCAGCTGTGAAATATCCCAGTCTGACACTGAAAACCTCCATCACCACATTCTCCTGTTCAAAGTAAAAAAAAAGCTTGTGTAAGTTGAAGATAATTTGTTTGTTCATTCTCATGCATCTCCCGGGCCATTTATTACAGTTCTTTGTTAGGCCCAGATGGCGATTTTCTGTCATCTTCTGTTCTCTGAGTTTAAACCACATGGTTCCCACATAGTCTCTCTCATGTTACATGACATGAGTACAACTCAACTTTATTTATTATGTTGTTGTTTGTTGTTTGCTCACCCTGAATTAAACTAATAAATGTGCATGTACATGTTTTCATAATGCAGCGCTGGGATTTGCAGAATGAGAAAATATGAGATTAACTCAATTGAGCATGTGCCGTACATGCTGACTAAACACTACTGCTGAAATGATTTCAGATCTTGTTAATGAGATGAGTTATTTTTTCTTATTAAATTGTCTTATTTATTTTAGCAAGGCTGCAAGTAATGAACAGAATGTCAGATACAGATAGTGATATAGATTTGGTGGTGATGGGAGGTAGACAATTTGTTACACATAAATTGTCCCTGCAAAAAGTAAATAACAATTAAATACATTGCAATAGACAAACTGAACAACCTAAACTAATGGTAAGAAAGTGGAGGGGGAAAACGCAAAACCCCACCCTCCAAAACTCTTCAAACATAGAGATACATGTAAGGTTAGGAATGTACTGGGCTAGACTGAAACAATAAGATTGGATTTCACAAAGGTTAATGGAGAGCACCTCATGTGGGTAATTACATTAGTAAACACAATATGCATTATGTACAAGAAAAAGGGAGTCATTTTATTTCAAATATGGAAGAGAAAAAAAATCCAATAGTGATTCTATAAATTTATTTGTTGGATTCAAAAGGACTGTTTATTAACATGCATTTTATAGGCTTTTACATTTTACAAAACATATAACTAATATTTGATGAAATGCATCTGTGCATGTTTGTATAACAACATGCATGACTATGGGAAGATGTAGAAATATTGAGAAATTAAGAAGAAAGTGAAAGAATCTACTAACTAATATATAATGTATTAGTTTGAGTCTATATTATTGGCTCATAATATGCTTACTGCACATTTGTTTATGCATCAGATTATTTTTAATGCTCAAGCTTGCACACTTTATAACAGTAATATTGTTTTCATTCAAAAAATGTCAGAGATACGTCAACATATTTTCATTCTCAACTGTAAGGGCCTTTTTACCATGATATTTGCAGTGTCTTATTTATTTGTTGGGCTTGTATTTGACTTTATTATCGCTCTTCATTAATGATGAGTGATTATTTCTACTATGTCTGCATTTACATTCCACAGCTGCTTGGAATGGATAGTCGTTCTGTTCCATACTATCCCTGTTGTGGCATGACAAACTTGTGACAATCCATTCCTGTGAATTTCCTTGAGCCAAACAATCTGAATGGGTTCAGCACACTACAGGGACTACCTATCACCAATTTTATTTTATTATTTTCCTGAATTTTAAGTGTAGGATACTTCAGCATTGCATTGTCTCTCCAGTATATCTCGCTGTGTGTGTTGAAATTGGAATTCTGGCTTTTGATCATGAATTAAAAGAACGTCTAGGTTACGTATGTAACCTCCGTTCCCTGATGGAGGGAACGAGACGTTGTGTCAGAGAAGCGACACTAGGGGTCTCTCTTGAGCGCCGATATTCACCTCTGAACTATGAAAAAAGGCCAATGAGAGTTGGCAACCAGTATTTGCATGTCCCGCCCCCGGACATACGGGTATTTAAGCGGCGCAAATACGGGAGTTCATTCAGGATTTTTCTGAGGAGCCGGAAATGGTCCGGCCACAACAGTGGCTCGGCTCAGCGACGTGGCAGGGGAGACACAACGTCTCGTTCCCTCCCTCAGGGAACGGAGGTTACATACGTAACCTAGACGTTCCACTTCTGTCGCTCTCTCCACGTTGTGTCAGAGAAGCGACACTAGAGGTCCACTTATAAAAGCGCCACGCGCTGAGCCGTGTACGTGAACTGCTGATACAGGAGCGAGCAGGTATTCTTACGTGCAGGATGACCAACTGTATCAGGCTGCACGTACCCTTCCCCAGTGCCCCATTTAAGCCATAAGGATTCCTTATCGTTACCCTGGAGGGGGGAACAAGGTGCTGGCCGCCAACCTGGGAACGGGCCAAGCCTGGCCGGGCCTCTTTTCTCTCTATGTTTCTCGCATAGAGCAACTTAGGCCAGGGTCTTAGCCCTTATTCAGGGCGGAGAAGACCCTGCGGAGGCCACGCCTACCCGAGAGGGGAGGCAAGTTTAAGTGGCAAAACCATCAGAGGTCTGACTTAGGGCTTATGTGGAAAAGTCGGTGCGGTGGTGGATCCAGCCTATAGAGGGGGGAACATACAGCACGGCAACCGAGGCAACCGTGACTGCCTAAGGGAAGTACAGGAGTGCACTCGCCAGAGGAGACAGAACCGTGGCGTTACACACAGGGGGAGTCCGAAGGAGGCCTTACCTGTGGAGCACCTACACCAGTGCAGGGTAGCTTGCGGTACCCGCAGTGGCTTGGGTCGGCGAGTTCCTCCGCTGAACTGCGACCCACGAGGGCTAGGGAGGAATCAACCAGTGTCCCAAACCTGAGATCTCCTGGGAATGAACTGTTTCCCCTGGTTAGGGGGAAGGGCGCTAGATGCAAGCGATTCACCCGGTCAGATTGTGGGCGTGCCACCGAGTTCTACGGGCTCGGTACCTGAGAGAAGACGGGACAATACTGACTCAACTTGGAGACTGTAGAATCTCGTGAAAGTGTTCGGTGTTGCCCAGCCCGCTGCTCTACAAATGTCTGCTAGGGCAGTGCCCCTAGCCAGTGCCCATGAGGACGCACACTCCTGGTGGAGTGGGCTCGGACCCGCAAAGGGGGGGCACGGCCTGGGTGTGATAAGCCAGGGAAATGGCGTCGACAACCCAGTGGGCGAGTCTCTGCTTGGAGACAGCATTCCCTTTCTGCTGTCCCCCAAAGCAGACGAAGAGCTGCTCAGAGCGTCTAGTGCTCTGTGTGCGGTCCAGGTAGATACGTAAGGCACGTACTGGACACAGCAGTGAAAGGGCTGGATCTGCCTCCTCCCCGGGGCAGCACTTGCAGGTTCACTACCTGATCCCTGAAGGGTGTGGTAGGAACCTTGGGCACATAGCCCGGTCGCGGTCTTAGGATCACGAACGTGTCTGCCGGACCGAACTCCAGGCAAGCGTCGCTAACAGAGAACGCATGCAGGTCCCCGACCCTCTTGATGGAAGCGAGCGCGATCAGCAGGGCGGTCTTGAGAGAGAGGGCCCTGAGTCCAACTGAGTCAAGCGGCTCGAAGGGGGGTCTCTGGAGTCCCATAAGGATGACCGAAAGATCCCAGGAGGGGAACAGGTTAGGCCGGGAGGGAGCTATCCTCCGGGCACCTTTTAGGAGCCTGACGATTAAGTTGTGCTTACCAAGAGACTTTCCGTCTACCGTGTTGTGGTGGGCCACGATAGCGGTGACATACACCTTGAGGGTGGAGGGGGACAGCCTCCTCTCCAGCCTCTCCTGAAGAAACACGAGCACTGACCTAACTGCGCACTTCTGCGGGTCTTCGGCTCGGGAAGAACACCAGTCCGCGAACAGACGCCACTTTAGGGCATAAAGATGCCTGGTAGAGGGGCTCTGGCTTGATTGATTATATCTACGACGGCAGATGGTAGACCGGCTAGATCTTCCGCATCCCGTCCAGGGGCCAGACGTGGAGGTTCCAGAGGTCTGGGTGCGGGTGCCAGAGTGTGCCCCGTCCCTGAGAAAGAAGGTCCTTCCTCAGGGGAATTCGCCAGGGAGGGGCTGTCGTGAGGAGTGTGAGGTCCGAAAACCAAGTCCGGGTAGGCCAGTAGGGGGCTACCAGAGTGACTTGCTCCTCGTCCTCCCTGACCTTGCATAGCACCTGTGCAAGAAGGCTCACTGGGGGAAATGTGTACTTGCGCAGCCCCGTGGGCCAGCTGTGTGCCAGCGCATCTGCCCCGAGGGGAGCCTCTGTCCGGGCATACCAGAGCGGGCAGTGGGAGGTTTCTTGGGAGGCAAACAGGTCTACCTGGGCCTTGCTGAACCGGTCCCAAATCAGCTGGACCGACTGGGGGTGGAGTCTCCACTCTCCGCCGGGCAGGCTTTGTCTTGACAGCGCGTCCGCCATCACATTGAGTTTGCCGGGGATGTGAGTGGCGCGCAGTGACTCCAGTCGCTGCTGACTCCAAAGGAGGAGACGACGGGTGAGCTGTGACATATGGAGGGAGCGTACTCCGCCTTGGCGGTTTATGTAGGCTACGACCGTGGTGCTGTCTGTCCTGACTAAGACGTGTTTGTGCCGAATTAACGGAAGAAACTTCTGCAGGGCCAGAAAAACAGCCAGCAGCTCTAGGCAGTTGATGTGCCAGCGCAGCGGGCCTCGGTTCCACCGGCCTGCGGCTGCGCGCCCGTTGCACACGGCGCCCCCAACCCAATTTGGAGGCGTCGGTCGTGACCAGAACGCGTCGGGACACCTGCTGCAAGGGTACTCCAGCCCTTAGAAAGCAAAGGTCTGTCCAGGGTTTGAAGGTCTGGCGGCAGGCAGAGGTAACTTTTACGTTGTGTGTGCCATGGCGCCATGCTCGTCTCGGGACTCGAGTCCGGAGCCAGTGCTGAAGTGGTCTCATATGCATCAACCCCAGCGGCGCGGCCGCCGTGGAGGATGCCATATGCCCCAGGAGCTGTTGGAAACGTTTTAGCGGGACCACGGCACCTGGCTTGAAGGAAGCGAGGCATTTCAGCACTGAATGAGCACGCTCATTGGAGAGACGTGCTGTCATTGAGACGGAGTCTAACTCCAGACCGAGAAAAGAGATGCTCTGGACCGGGGAGAGCTTGCTCTTTTCCCAGTTGACCTGAAGCCCCAAACGGCTGAGGTGCCTGAGCAGCTGGTCTCTGTGTGCGCATAGTAACTCTCGAGAGTGAGCCAGTATGAGCCAGTCGTCGAGGTAATTGAGTATGCGTATGCAGGCTACTCGGGGCAAGAGCTGCCTCTGCGACTTTCGTGAAGACGCGAGGGGACAGAGACAGGCCGAAGGGGAGGACTTGTACTGATACGCCTGACCGTCGAATGCGAACTGTAGGAAGGGTCGATGTCGAGGGCAAATTGAGACGTGGAAGTACGCGTCCTTCAGGTCTACCGCTGCGAACCAATCTAGATGCCGGACGCCAGATAGAATTTGTTTCTGGGTAAGCATTTTGAATGGGAGTTTGGACAAGGTCCGATTGAAAACTCGCAGGTCCAAGATCGGTCGTAAGCCGCCGCCTTTCTTGGGTACAACAAAGTAAGGACTGTAGAAACCCTTCTTCATTTCAGTTGGAGGGACAGACTCTATCGCATCCTTTAATAGAAGGGAGGCGATTTCTTCGCACAGGGAATGGGCATGTTGGCCGTGTACGCCCACGAAGGGGGGCGGAGACCTGGCAAACTGAATTGCCTAACCGAGTCGAATGGTCCGGTGCAGCCAGCGTGACGGGTTGGGCAGTGAAAGCCACACCTCTAAACTACGTTTTTTGGACGTACCCGGCGGGGCTTTGCAGCGGTGCGGAACAGGTAACTTGGCGTCGGGAGGCAACGTGGCGTCCCGAGGCTCTGGTGCTGAGAATAAACTCAAAGTACTTACCTTGCTCCGCGCACCCGGCAGGGGGCGGCTTCGTGACTGAGGAGGATGTCTGATGCTGGCGTCCTCTGGACTCGTCTGAACCGGCCGGCCAGGGGAACAGTCGTGGGGCTGAAGGCGGGGCCACCGCGGCCATGGAGCCGGGACTGTTGAGGCCTGAAAGCAGAGTGCCGTGAGAACGGCATTTGCGGGCCATATGCCCCAGAGACAAAGGAAATAGCATTTCATTGAGAATTTGGGTACCGCAGCCCCCGTTAAAGGGTGCGGCAAATGAAAAAACAAAGGATTCTCCTCCCGGCCCTCCACCGGGGGACGGAACGGTCTTACCACCTCCGGAGCTAACTCTGGGTGCGTTGTCTCAGGAGCGCCTGGGAGCCTTCCGGGTCCTCGAGGGGGTCCGTGAGACGGGGCTTGCGCTTCCCACGGTTTGCTCGACACTGGGGCTGAGAGCTGGGCCCGGGTTGAGGCGGAGCAGAAGCTTGTCTTCTGGCCGCGGGAGGACGCCCTCGGTGAGCAGACTGGGCATGGGCCGTGGCAGCAGGCTTGCGGTGAGGCATGATGTGAGAGATGGCCTCCGTCTGCTTCTTTACCGTGGAGAACTGCTGGGCAAAGTCCTCGACGGTGTCGCCGAAGAGGCCAAACTGGGAGACAGGGGCATTGAGGAAGCGAGTCTTGTCGGCTTCACGCATCTCGACCATGTTCAGCCACAGTTGACATTCCTGGACCACTAGCGTGGCCATCGCCTGCCCGAGCGCTTGCGCTGTGACCTTCGTCGCTCTCAGGGCGAGGTCGGTCGCTGAGCGCAGTTCCTGCAGCGTGTCAGGATCAGGGCCACCCCCGTGCATGTTGCGAAGTGCCTTGGCTTGGTGGACCTGCAGGAGAGCCATGTCATGCAGGGCGGAAGCGGCGCGTCCGGTGGCGCTGTAGGCCTTCACTGTCAGCGAGGAGGTTGCTCTACTGGTCCGGGAAGGGAGTACGGGGCGACCTCGCCAGGTGGTAGGGGTACCGGGGCATAGATGGATCGCAACCGCCCTATCCATCTGGGGAATCGCCGCGTACCCGTGGCGCACTCCGCCGTCGAGGGTGGCGAGGGCGGACGAGCCTGTGGCGGTGTGACGAGTGGAGAGGGGTGCTCTCCACGAAGACGTCAGCTCGTCATGCACTTCCGGGAAAAACGGAACCGGGGGGGCGAGGCTGTGAGCGGTGCGCAGACCCCAGGAACCAGTCATCCAGCCGTGATGGCTGTGGGGAGGATGGAGGGTTCCAATCCAAGCCCACGCTGTTGGCTGCCCGGGAAAGCATGTCGGACATTTGTGCGTCAGCCTCAGCCTGGGCGTGCAAGCCCGGCGGCGCAGCCCAGGGGAGTCCTCTGCATCAGATGCTGCGCCCTCCGATGTCGCTGGCGAGCTCATCGGCTTCCATCGCAAGAGGGTCGGCTGACTGGCTGTGAGGCGAGTCGCCGCCGCCTCGAGCACGGACGGGAATCAACGAGCGTGCTGGGGTGCGGGTTGTCCGAGGGGGCGTACCCGGCGGAGCTGCACCCGCAGCCATCCCCAAATCGTCTCCATCGCTAGCCGCATCGTCCTCAATCCCGTGGGAAGAAGGGGCAATACGGGGGGTGGCTGGAGTGGCTTGCTCACGGTTGTAAGCAAGCCGCGACCGCAACGTTGTCATGGTCATGTTCTCGCAGTGAGAACAAGAACCATCCACAAACGCAGCCTCGGTGTGATCGCTACCCAGACACACGAGACAGCGCCTGTGGCCGTCGGAAGCGGAGAGCACTCTACCGCATCCAGAAACAACACAGGGGCGGAAGGGCATCTTTATAAAGACGCGTCCTTAAAAGGATGTTCAATGCCGCTGTGTTTTGCTCTTTTAGAGGAAATTACTCTTTTAAATAAAATCACTCTTTTAGGGAAAAAACTCGTGACAGTTTTTAAATCTGCACTGTCGATGCGCCCCCATGGGCAGGAATGCACAGCCGTGCAAACAGGAGAAAGCCGCTGTTGTGCGCCGTGGAATCCAACAGTTATGCAGCAGAGGGATGAGAGGAACTCGGTGTGTAGTATGCAGCAGTTGCAGACACCGACCATCGGCTCGAAGAAATTTTCTGAATGAACTCCGTATTTGCGCGCTTAAATACCCGTATGTCCGGGGTGGGACATGCAAATACTGGTTGCCAACTCTCATTGGCCTTTTTTCATAGTTCAGAGGTGAATATCGGCGCTCAAGAGAGACCCCTAGTGTTGCTTCTCTGACACAACGTGGAGAGAGCGACAGAAGGGGAACCATTTTTATCAGTCTTACAAATTTTTAATTTACAAGTGTTACTGCTGGAAAATCTAGTTGTGGTTGTGAAAACCAATCTTTGGATTTGGATATGTGCAACACCACAACTTTCTGATAGCTACCACTGTCTTTGTTGACAGACTTTCATGAGGACACATTCCCTGCTGGGAAATAAATCTAGTTTTCTAAATAAAGATGTTAATATGTAAATCTTTATTATGTGTGCACTGTCAATAAACGTGTAAGACATAGATACAAATATATCTGTTTCAAACATTAGCCACTGAGCCCAAATCCTTTCTCAGTGACTGTGTGTGTCTGCACCTTTGCCTCTTCCTCAAGCAATCTAACACAACCCTAGTGCAAGAACATTTGTTCCTTAAGTCATTTACTGGCTGGCCTGAGGCTATGCCAACACAAGAACAAGCTCTCTGTAATGGGAATTGACTGAAAAAAGAAAAAAAAAACAGAGAGACAGAAAGAGAGGACAAGACTGACAGAGAGAGAGAGCAAGATAAAGAGACCAAAGAGAGAAAAGGGATGTAGACAAATGGGCTATATAAATCTAAGACAGAGTCTAGAAGAGACTACTCTGTTTTTATTAACATCGATTGCTCCTGGCTTTACAAGTTTGTGTTTATGTGCTGCCCTCCACATTTACATATCTATATAAAGAATTGAATTCTTCCCAAACAGAGCTGAGACACTCAGATCCATATTGTTTTTCATACATGTTTTAATGTCACTTATTGGCCACTGCTGTATTGTGTTGTGAGGAAAATATAGACCCACATATTTTATGTGTTCTGGTTTGGACTAGATGTGAATGACATAATAACTAATTTAGAGATTAAGCACATCATGAACACAGCTGAGTTTAGGATTAAAGTCCAATTAGCAGAGATTACGAATAAATCGTAAATTATGAAGAACTTAAATTCTACTTAGTATGAGCTACCTATATAATGATTTGGGAAACGGGTATGTGACAGGGTGGAGAGATTTACGGACAGCTGTCCGGCACCTGTGTGTGTGTTTGTCTAGTTCTTTAGTTCTTCATTAAACTATTATTAATGTCGTCAATCCGGTTCTCGACTCCTCCTTTCACTAATCTCTTTACAAGGTATAACTCCATCTTAAAGTAATATGCGAAATAGGATTGTCAACTATTTACTACACGCAGGGCAGGGGGTCCCCCTCAAGTGTTTTATGCTTAAATACAGGTTGCTCTTTTTACATGCAATTACAAAGAATGGGGATTGGAATGTTTCTGAAATGTTTATTTAATGTTTGCTTGAAACTTATGCAAAAAGACAAAAAAGTATCATGAAAGTAGACCATATGACTCATGAGATACTGTGTATTAGTCCTCTCAAGCCATACATGGTTTTGTGTGAGTGAAATTTAGTTATACATTTATTCAGAATTACACAATCAATGATCATTTTGCAGTGAGAATCCATTGAAGTCCACGGCTAGGCATAATTTGCATCCCAGCCACTATCTTAACACAGCAAGAAAGTGTATGCTATTTTCAGTATGTCTTTCTCTCAACCGAGCTGCTTAATCTTGGACTCACTCTTTTCCTCCTCTTGCAAAGTTTTCGTCTGCTATCTATAGTGAGTAATGAAGTAATTTGAGCCCTAAAGCACTTCCAACTTCCTTTAATTCAGGCTGTTTCAAGAGATGCAATTTACCACATCTCAGCCAATTGTCCTTAGTAAGGCAGGAAGGGCCTTTTACAAAGCTGGTGCTGAATGTTACTGTCACCCTGATTTGTGTCTGCTTTCCGCTCTGTATTACACTGGTAGAATTAGTGCAGGTTTGGCAGTTCCCCATCTGCAGTGTGACTATAAACAGAAGCAAAAAGTGCAAAAACAAGAGCTTTGATACAGTAATTTAACATTGTGCAATATTGATTATATAGTCGGAGCTCTGCTCTCATAAATACAACTGATTTCTTATGAGCCGGAGTGTGTCTGGTATGTTTTTGTTTTGTGTATAGAATGCTCTAATTAGTATGCAGCATCAGAGATCACCAAAGCTATAGACACACAGAAGGTACAATTCAAAGGGGGTGTTCAGACAAATCATGTTTTTACTCTAAAAAACTAGATGCAGCACAATGATTGGAGCAGGACGCACATGTCTCAAGAGGTTGAAGTTCTTTTTAACTTGACATGGTGTCTAAAAATGCAGCACTCCAGCACTAGATGCTGAAAAAAGCAATGAGATGTCATGCAACAGTCAAAGAAGTCTGTCCAGTGCATATTTACGGTACAATGCAAACTATTAATAAATCATGCACAAACCTGATTTGTCTGAACAGCCCCAAAGAGGTCAATATGAACACAAAGGAACTCAACTTCTGTTACTACCAAATTTTCTGGTACACAGACATTAACATTCTGCCGAGTTACTGACAAGCACCAGCTCCCATCAGATATTTGGTGCATTTTCTCCCTTAATTTGGTTTGTTTAGGCAAATATGAACATGGCAATTTCACCCGGATCCATACCAAAATAATCAGTCTGAGACCACCTTGATTAGGCAGTCTCAGTCTGATTGCAAATTAACTCTGAAGAGGTTTGTTTGTGGTGAGAATGCAATTTGACCCAATGGACTAACATGCCAAACAATATCCCTATTAAAAACAAGAAGCATTCCTGATAACTCTTAGGAGAAGAAATCTGTAGGTCAGCATGTCATTGTAATTCATAATCGAAATGCAGATATAGCTTTTGGTGATTATATTAAATATACAGTAATTGTGCATTTAAATATGTGTTTATTAATAATTCCTACAGTAATTCTAGTACAATCACTTTTCTCTTTTGGATGACAACAGAACAAACACAACTAAGATAGCATTAATAACTTTATGACGGACAAAACCATCTTTACATGGCTTCACTATTTCGGCTGTTTGTGTGTGCTTGCAAGAAAGAGTGCTCTGTGACCATTATAACTGGCATTTTCAAAGCAGAAATAATGCAAAAGCAACTAATGATGGATAAAAATAACCATGACATAAATTTTACTACTAATTGTGTTTTATTAAAAGGTTTGGGAGGACCAAGTTAATTTAATCCAACCAATTATACAGCCAGAGTAAGAGTATATAAACATCTGTTTACCTAGTTTCCGGCATTTCGCCCCGACCGTTTACCTTGTTGCACTGCTCGTTTAGAGCGTGATCCATTCAGCGATTCCATTTTGATGTCATCTTCCAACACAAATATCACGATTGTTCTCCCTTTAAAGCGCCCTTCGGAGCTCGATTTATCCAATTCGGAACACAGGGACAATCTTGCAACAAACAAACTCTTTCTAAACGATGCTACTCTAATTACAACATCTTCTCTAATCAACGTAGATATTTTTAGCACAAGCTCACTGCCACAGCAACACCCACTTTGACATACTTCTCACCTTCACACAGCACCCGAGCTCGCCAGAGAAAACTCCTCACACACCGGAGTTTCAGGAGCTCAGCATGAAATCTGGAGGAGCTGAAGACGCAGCACCAGCCATAGCCTGGGCTCTGATTATCAGTGGGTCGAGTGGAGCATTCTGTCCTCACAAAACTATTGCTATGTGACGCTTCACATATGCAAGACATACATCATACAGCAGGTGGTGGTAATACTCCTATGGACTCAATGGCCACAAGCAAATCCTTCAATAATGATTAATCACATGTCCATTCCTCCAACATTCATAAGGCAATGCAGAGCCAAAGCCCTTTTATTCTAATTACTTTTCTATGCTGTCATTCACTTTCTAAGCAGTAACAGTCACTCTAATTACAATAACTCCAATTATAACAACTTAAATCAACACATACTTTTTAGCATGAACTAACTGCAGCAGCAGCTCCCAGTCTGTCCACTCTACAGATCACTATAGCTATACACAGCCTATGTCCGGACAGACACAAGCTGAAATAAAACATTCGACAAACGTGTCTTGACTCACAGCATTCAAGCTCGCCTCGCAGACCCGATACATGAAGCAAGTGCTTCTACAACTAGCATTTCAGTTGTAGAATTTTTAACAAGCTCAACCATAGAAACTAATGGATGCATGACATAATGAAGGGTTCAGCAATCTGTCATAATCTTATGATCCACCCAAATTAAAGTAACAAGCTTAAATTGACACCGGATGATTCAGCTCAGCTCCTCCATATTCTTCAATATTTCAGATTTCTGTAGAAATTATTACAGGACATCGATATAAACAAGTTGTTATTCACCTCACTACTGCAAACGGCACCCAGATACCATCTATTAAACCCATACCTCAAAATCCAAACGATTCATACGTCCTCGTCAAACAAGACGAGTCACTCTGCGTCAAATTCAGAGTTTCAGAGTTAACTAAATTGCTTGCATTAACAAAATTACTCGCATTATGTTGGAAAACAATCGACAAACTCCAACCATACACCTAAGTTAAATAAACACCAGACTATGGTATTTATCTGGATATGTCATTTTAGGTGCCTTCTAATTTCACAACGTTTCAGTGCCATCCAGGTGCCACAACCATGGCGACTTTCGAGCCGTGCAAATAAACCTCCCACTACATTGCTAACAGTGCAAATGCGCTGTCCAAGCACCGCAACTGTGGCATCATTCTGTGGCGTCTTTTGGGGCATGCAACAACTCCTACTACACCGCAAACAGCGCACACCCTGTCCAGGTGTCGCAACAAGCGAATCCTTAAATAATGATTGATCACAAGTCCATTTCTCCCATATTCAATAGGTAATGCAGAGCCAAAGCCCTTTTATTCTAATGACTTTTCTATGCCATCATTCACTTAGTTTCTAAGCAGTAACAGTCACTCTAATTACAATAACTCTAATTACAACAACTTAAATCAACACATACTTTTTAGCATGAACTCACTGCAGCAGCAGCTCCCAGTCTGACCACTCTACAGCTCACTATTGCTATACACAGCCTATGTCCGGACAGACACAAGCTGAATTTGGCCCTGCAAGAGGAGGATCGCCCGCAATGTCACACTCATTCATAAAACAGTCGACAAACGTGTCTTGCCTCACAGCATTCAAGCTCGCCTCGCAGCCCCGATACATGAAGCAAGTGCTTCTACAACTAGCATTTCATTTAGCATTCCGTATGACTAAACCTCCCACTACGGGGGCCTGGGTAGCTCAGTGAGTATTGATTCTGACTACCACCCCTGGAGACGCGAGTTTGAATCCAGGGCATGCTGAGTGACTCCAGCCAGGTCTCCGAAGCAAACAAATTGGCCTGATTGCTAGGGAGGGTAGAATCACATGGGGTAACCTCCTCGTGGTCACGATTATTGGTTCTCGCTCTCAGTGGGGCACGTGTTAAGTTGTGCGTGGATTGTGGAGCCTTCACATGCTGTGAGTCTCTGCAGTGTCATGCACAGTGAGCCACGTGATAAGATGTGCGGATTGACGCTCTCAGAAGAGGAGACTTGTCCTCATCCACCCAGATTGAGGTGAGTAACCGCGCCCAACGTGGACCTACTTAGTGTGAATTGGGCATTCCAAATTGGGGAGAAAATGGGATAAAAAAAAAAACTCCTACTACAAATTCAAATTCAGCAAGCACAAATTACAAAATGAATTAGTTAATTAGCCACATGGTGAGAAACGAATCTAATCAGCATAAAGTGCAACTTATTTATTAACTTTCGTTACCACCAACATCGCATATCTTGGCAGTTTAGGTCCTTGTAGCATTGTGTTCCCTTTCTGTCACTCACTCGACGTTGCGTCGATGAAGTGACACTAGGGGTTGCCCCTGGGAGCCAAAGACATCTCTGATCTTTGAGAAAAGGCCAATGATAATTGGTGAGTGGAATTTGCATGCCACTCCCCTGGACATACATCTATAAAAGGAGCTGGAATGCAACCACTCATTCAGGTTTTGCACTGATGAGCCGAGACAATTTCCCAGCCCTATTAGCAGGTAGTTTGGTGTTGTGGCAGGAGGGACACAAAGTCTCGTTCCCTCCATGAGGGAACAACAGTAACTGAGGCGTTCCCTTTCTGTCACTCACTTGAATTGTGTCGATGAAGTGACAATAGGGGTCCCTATACAAAATGCCACAACTACTGAACTGTGTTACGTGGACTAGCGGTGCGAGATGGACAGACCTCTGTGTGCCTCATAGCCAGTGCACCAGGCTGTCACGTAACCTCCCCCAACGCACTCAAACGGTCCCCTGCACCTCAGGGACAAGTCGACTGCACAAAAAAATAAGGATCGGCTGAGCCAGCTGCAGCCTCTTCTCTTTTTTCTCCCCAAAAGGAACTAAATCGTTCAGCTGGGGATCATATAAGGTCCACATCGGGGGGGTGTCCCTTCAAAGAGGAGGACACCGTGGAGACCACAACCTGCTTGAAGGGGGTCGGTTAGAGTGGAAATATGTCACATGGTCTTACTGAGTCCAGTTGGAAACATGTCATGTGGGAGGGTCCCATGGTAGATCCTACCCGAGGGGGGAGGAGTTTCCACAAAAACGGTGACCCGGGACAGAGAGGCTCACCAATTTTACACTCACCAATTTTCATTGGCCTTCTCTCAAAGATCAGAGATGTCTGGTGCTCCCAGGAGTGACCCCTTGTGTCACTTCATCAACACAATGTCTCGTTCCCTCCATCAGGGAACGGAGGTTACAACAGTAACCAAGATGTTGTTCTTAGCTTACGTTTGATGTAATATTTCATGCGTATCTGTTCTGTCATGCTTCTAGTAATTTACAATCAAGCATAGTGGGTCTCTATGAATTACAGACCTCCTGCTTGTAGAACCTCATCTCACCCAACAGCCCATCTGGCAGCTGCTACAGAGGCAGGGAGGAGCAGATGAACCTGGCACCCTGCCTGTCAGCACAGGCTCTCTCCAGCCTCAAAGCACCTGAGATAAACTCCATCTAAAGCTTGAGGTTTATAAATAGATTCCAGCTCACTCCAAACTCAAGAAATCTCACCCTGTTCATACAGAAAGTGTCTTTATCATGTTACAATTTTGACCAAAACTACAGAAGATAAAAACAAAACAAATGAGATCTCTTTAATATCGAAATTTTTTCTTCAAGAC
Organism: Xyrauchen texanus; assembly: GCF_025860055.1. Classification (NCBI taxonomy): domain Eukaryota; kingdom Metazoa; phylum Chordata; class Actinopteri; order Cypriniformes; family Catostomidae; genus Xyrauchen; species Xyrauchen texanus. The sequence continues at coordinate 28,618,188 of NC_068292.1, forward strand.
ATTAATGAGAATAATTGGAGAACAAATGGAGACATTGAACTCTATTAATTCTCTGATTTTTCTCCTGAAAAAAGATAAAAGACAATTGACTATTTTTTGTGCACTTTTTAAGGGTCAGGCTAGGGGACCAGTTTAAAACAGCGTATACCAACTAACCATCTTAGGCATATGTGAGTTAGGTTTTCCATAGTAATTTTTAACCTCTATACTCTTGTATATTTATGTCTCATTTGTGTCTTTTCCTAAGGTGTTCAAGGAGAAACATCTGGGACCAAATTGATACTTAAATGAAACTTAACCAAACTAAAGTGAGTCCTCTTTGCAGTAAAATATTTTTTGTGATCTTAGATGTGATTTTAAATTTGCATGGAATTACTTTCTTACATGACGAATCAGAATCAAGAGTAAAAAGACTGGCTTTTACATTGTCTGATCCGCCTGGTAATGGTGTTGCCTTGTCTAATAGCCTACAACAATTCAATAGTTCAACACTGGTTAATCGTAACAATAAATTAATCTTTTAACTTTTTAGTTAAATCGCAAGAAAATCTTGATAATTTTTTTAATGTAAAGTGCGTGAGATGTGTTAGTTTAACGACATTTACTGTCATAGGATAATTTACTTGCTGCTGACAATTTGATAAATGTTAATTTGGCATGGAATAAAGTAAAATAAACAAAAACTTTAGTATACATGAGGTTCTTGTTGAGTAAATTACTGCAAGGAAAAAGTTATCCTTGGGAAGCTTGATAATAATATTATGTCAGAAAGTAAAAGGCGGGTAAATGGGAAAGGGTTAGGTTTAGGGGTAGGGTTAGGGGATAGAATATAAAGTTATAAAGTATAAAAACCATTATGTCTATGGAAAGTCCCCATAAAACATGGAAACCCTACGTGTGTGTGTGTGTGTGTGTGTGTGTGTGTGTGTGTGTGTGTGTGTGTGTGTGTGTGTGTGTGTGTGTGTTCTTTGGGGGTCGGAGTGGGGTTGGTGAATGGGAGAGATATAAGTGGGGTTTAAATGTGAAATGTGGATTCATAGTATATGTTTTTTTCCTTGTGATGTATATATGATTCAATAAAAACAAATTATTAGAAAAAAAGAAAAGGAGGGATGACTCTAAATATATTTTTATGCTAATCAACATTATGCCACAAATGCTTTCGATTAAGTTCAACTTGTATAGAATCCGGAATATTCCTTTAAGTAGCACAATAGCTTTGTACCAGTCATACCTTTGAAGTCTGCAAATGTTAAATGCTGATTACAGCTATGACTCACACCGACCAGTGACTCTAAATCTGACAAGTATTTTCCTCTGATCTGGATTTTTGGTGGCACAAAGACACATGCTCAGTAGCATTGGGATTTCTGATCATTTTTAGTGCATTTCTAGTATTTCAAGATCAAATGTCTGTTTAGTAGCTCACATGTTAAATGTAATCCCTAACCCATTTAAGGTAAAGGTAAACGGATTCGGCTCATTCTTCATAGTGAACAGATGGTTGCACCACATGACATTTTTAAAGTCATTATATAATGTTTTTGTACAAAATGCAATAAATGTTTTTCAAACAATTTGTAAAACAAAATGAACTCAAAGATTATATGTCTACGAATTTGACACATCTGTTTTAAACCAGATTTTATTTTATTTTTTTATATTTTTAATTTTGATCAAATCAGACAACCTATTTGTCAATAACCCATATGATTATTCTTATGTTGTGATTGATCGAATTAAATGAACATGCTCCTCCTTTGTATGTGGATTAAGTCTCCATTAAGATTCTTCCACATATAAAAGCACATTAACACACTGCTGATGAAAGAGGAATAAGCCTAATCTGTTTGAATATAAATGAGGCTACATTAAATGTGTATGTGTTGTGCAGATGACTGCCAAATAAGTGTTGTTTAATCAGTTCATTTCTTTTAATCCTGATCTATGTAAACTGTAAAGGTCAACTAGAAGCCTGTAATTCTCTCTCAGTAAATGTATTTCCCACAGTTACAGCCACAACACCATGGCAGACGTACAAATGGAAATTTGTTTGTTTGTTGTTTTGTTTTATGATCGAGATGAACAACTGTATACAAGTCAGCAAGTAAAGTCTCCACACCCCTTTGCCACTCTATCTACCAATATTAGGGCTGTCAATCGATTAACATTTTTTCTCAAATTAATTACATGGTGTTATTAATTCATATTAATTAATTGCGATTAATCGCATATACAAATATTTGCTGAAAGCCCCTCATATAACAATAATTTAATATATATATATATATATATATATATATATATATATATATATATATATATATATATATATATATATATATATATATCTATAAATAAAACAATTCTGATAACCAAAATCCATTACATTCTTTTGGCTTAATCATTTGAGTTAATCATTGATAAGACAATACAAAAAGGGGCTTTAGAATACAATGTATTGTTTACTACCATATTATTGAATATAAGCCAATCATTGGAATACAGTTCACAGCAATCCATTTTGCAAGTGAATTTGTCAATCGGTTTGAGATTTATTATGAGGGCTTGTTTAAGGGCCTGTCATTTGCGTACAATTGCGTACATTCTCTGAAGACAGTTTTCCATATTTGGCTGTTTAGTTATAAGATTCCTAATACAGTATTTTTTATATTTATATTTTGTGAATAAATACTGTGAATAACTTAATGTGTTAAGTTAAATTTAACCCTGGTTATCTGTGGGTAAGGTTGTATTTAAAACATGACTACATGAGTAGAATGCAATGTCAAACATACAGACCACGTTGTTGGTATGAGAATTTATTTTGGTCATTAGAACGTTCTTTCCATGTTCCAGCAATGGAATGGGAATCACAAAGTTACGTCAATACAACGTTATTTGGATATGTCTTAACAAATTAACTGTGTTAGCTGGTAAATTCTTTTTAATTTTTATTAATCCAGATAATTCTAAATGGGAGAGCCCATGCCCGCAATGCGTATCTATCATAAAGTGCATCCAGTCCATTGACATTAACTGTAAGCACAATGCAAAATTCAATAACGCATTCACACAGCAGAAACACCCCAAAATTAAAATAAATAAATAAATAAAACATTTCAAATTCCCAACTAACTTAAGTGTAATACATGTGTACTTGGTATGTACTTGATATCCTAAAATGTATAGTTTTTGAAAAGTATACTTACTGTCACGTTCCTGTGTTGTCTGCCCCGTGTTTTGTGTTTCACTCAGCACGTCACATTCTATGTCACGTTCCTTGTGGTCTGGTCCGTGTTTTCACCAGTCATTGTCTAGAAAACTACACTTCCCAACTCTCCTTGCCCTCACCACCTGCCAGCACTCACTCATTGTTTTCACCTGCGTATCGTTTAGTTCCATCACCTCTGTGTCTATAAACCTGTTTATTTCTCCATTCCCCTGTCGGTCTTTAATGTTTGTGGATGCTTGTTTCCGTGCTCTCCGTCATTGTTTCTTCTACCCGTTTAACCCTTCTAATGTCTTTCGTGTTGTTTTGGTAGTTTAGCTGTATTTTTCCCCATCGCGGGTATTTCCTTTGTTCTTGTAGTGTTTGTTTCCTTTTGTTTTGTTTCAAATAAAGAACAGCTGCATCTAGATCCTCGCTCTTTGTCTGCCTTCACCTACATTCGTGACAGAAAGACCGACCCAAATAATGGATCTAGCAGCGGTTTTCACCGAACTGGCCCAGGCTAATCTGACCGTTCGCGAGTACTCACGTCTCTTCTCCACGGTCGCCATCTACATCGGGTTCGACGACGCTTCCCTGAGGACCATCTACTGGGTTGGGTTACCATCATCCCAGCGTAGGGAAGCGCCAGTACCCGGAGAGCACATGTGGAGGGAGTACGTGAGTCTCGTTCTAAAGAAACTCGCGGCCGACGAACCACCCCTCGAGATTCCGGCTTTCGAGCCTGAGCCCATGCCTACCCAGATCGACGAGCCATCGCTGCCAACTTCGTCCGCCCGGAGGAGGAGGAGAAGGAAAGCCTCCGCTCTCCAGCTCACGCCTGCCACGGTCAGCGAGCCAGCACCCACGCCTGCCACGGTCAGCGAGCTGGCGCCCACGCCTGCCACGGTCAGCGAGCCAGTGCCCACGCCTGCCACGGTCAGCGAGCCAGCACCCACGCCTGCCACGGTCAGCGAGCCAGCGCCTACGCCTGCCACGGTCAGCGAGCCTGAGCCCACGCCAGCCACGGTCAGCGATCCAGCGTTGCCAGCCTCGACTGTCCCAGAGCCAGCGCCTGTAGTCTCGACCGTCCCAGAGCCGGCGCCTGTGGCCACGACCATCCCTGAGCCAGTGCCAGTAGCCTCGACCGTCCAAGAGCCAGTGCCAATAGCATGACCGTCCAAGAGCCAGCACCCCTCGAGCCTTCCAAGCCTCTGCCTCTCAAGTCTCTTGAGCCTTCCAGGGCTCCTCCTCCCGAGCCTCCCAGGGCTCTGCCTCCCAAGTCTCTCGAGTCTTCCACGGCTCCGCCTCCCGAGCCTCTTACGGCTCTGCTCCCAGAGACTCCAGAGCTTTCTAGGGCTCCGCCTCTCGAACATCCTATGGCTCCACCCCCTGAGCCTCCTATGGCTCTGCCTCCAGAGCGTCCTACGGCTCTTCTACCCGATCCTCCTTCGGCTCCGCCTCCCGAGCCCCCTACGGTTCCGCCTCCCGAGCCTCCTGCGGCTCTGCCTCCAAAGCCTCCTACGGCTCCTCCTCCCGAGCCTCCTACGGCTCCGCCTCCCAAGCCTCCTGTGGCTCCGCCTCCTGAGCCTTCCTCAGCTCCATCTCCTGAGCCTCCCTCGGCTCCACCTCCAGAGCCTTCCAGGCCCCCGCCTCCTGAGCCTTCCTCGGCTCCCCCTCCTGAGCCTTCCTCAGCTCCGTCTCCTGAGCCTCCCTCGGCTCCACCTCCAGAGCCTTCCAGGCCCCCACCTCTAGAGCTGCCTATGGCGCCACCGCCCTCGGCTCCGCCTCCTAGGCCTTCCTCGGCTCCGCCTCCTGAGCCTCCAGAGCCTCCCTCAGCTTCGTCTCCAGAGCCCGAGGCCGCCTCCCAGGCCTCCTGAACCTGTCCCTTTCCTGTGGCCGCCTCCCAGGCCTCCTAGACCTGTCCCTGTCCCGAGGCCACCTCCCAGGCCTCCTGGACCTGTCCCTTTCCTGTGGCTGCCTCCCAGGCCTCTTAGACCTGTCCCTGTCTTGTGGCCACCTCCCAGGCCTCCTAGACCTGTCCCTGTCTTGTGGCCACCTCCCAGGCCTCCTGAACCTGTCCTGTGGCCACCCCCCAGGCCTCCTGGACCTGTCCCTGCCCCTTGGACTGCCCTCTGTGCCCCCTGGACTTCCTGTCTGCCCCGTGTGCTCCCCCTGGACTGCCCTCTTGCCCTTGTGCCTCCGTGGACTTCCTGATTGCCCCTTTTGCCTCCTTGGTCTGTCTCGGTGTCCCTTGTGCCTCCTTGGTCTGTCTTTGTGTCCCTTGTGCCCCCTTTGGTCTGTCTGTTCTCCCCTGCGTCTAGCCCCCCTCTCCTGGAACTTTTGTTTGTTTTTTCTATTTTTTTGTTGTTTAGGAGCAGAGTGAAAGCAGAGTGGTCTTGTATCACCCTGAAGGGATTTATTTTGGGATAGCAACCAACTGATTGTACATTATCCCATGTATTACACGGCTTCTAACCAAATAAATAAATACATGGACATAAAATAATTATTTGCATTGAAAATATGTAATTTGAGAACAAAGAAATCACTGAACAGCTGGAATCAACCTCCGGTTTGCATCAGAGATCTGTTGGTGTTTACTATGTAAAAATGACCGTCTGACTTCTCAGTATTCAGCCTATTACAAGACTACTTGACAAATAAATAAATAAATGCACATGAAACTTTGATTTCAGTTTAAATTATTTCATAAGCTTACGTGTAGAGATCACACAGTGATCCAAGAAGCAGAAGAGATTGCTCGCAGAACCCAGATGAGCGGTCTGATACGTCTAAATCCCCAGATGTGCGGTAGTAACAGAGCAATATCTGACCGGTGGATGGCGCCATTGACCAATCAGAACCGAATATTCCAGAGAGCCATGTAATAAAGAAGTATTAACATACTAAAGCACATTTAAACAAAAGTATACATGATTATCATTTTAATTTTAGTGTGTTAATTGAAATTATATTTAAAGTTCATGTATTTTAAAATGTTCTTTAGTATATTTTTTAAAGAAATTAACTTCCTAGACATTCTCTTATAAATGCACTGGAAACATATTACATTTAGAGTATAAATTTGGAAATAATTTGTTGCAACTTAATATTTGTTGTAGTAAATCTGATGTACACCCAAGTATGCAATTCTGAAAAATATTTCAATGGATTCAAAATGTATTTTTATTATACTATAGAATGTATTACGGCCCTCATTGCAAGAGCATGACCATGACCATGGCTACATTGAGGTCGTGGCTTTCCTTCATCAGAGGGAAAGCCACCCCAACGGCTCCCCGGTTCAGTCCTTCTACCTACGGGTATGAGGCGGAGTCAGTTAGCACTGGGGGTGTTTTGGGGTCTTTAATGTGAGCTTCTCAGCCGGGAAACCCCCCACGGACCTCCCATTCCCCAGCATGCTCGTATGCCCTGGTCAAGTTCTGGGATGAGACCGCGGGCCCGTCTTAGGACAAGTGTCGGGCTGGAGTGGAACCCTCCGCTCCCCCCGAACTCGTGCAGCTTGACGATTGGTTCCTGGGGCCAGAGTGCCGCTCACGGCCACGCTCTGCCCCCATTCCCATCATCCCAGAGGTGCATGAGGAGCTGAAGCAGTTGTGGCGGGCACCTTTTACTGCCCGCATTTGATTCATAAACTCCTCCACTCTCACTACCCTCAACAATGGGGAGGCAAGGGGGTACACAGCGATTCCTCAGCTGGATCAGGCAGTCGCTTGTGCCCGCAGCGCGCCACCACCTGGTCATCAGAAGCTCCCGTCCAGGGTCTGTAGGCTTACGTCGTCATTGCCGGCTAAGTCCTACGGTGCTGCTGGACGCACCGCCTCCTCCCTGCATGCCATGGCACTCCTGCAGGTGCACCAAGCCAAGGCACTTAAAGAACTGCATGAGGGTAGTCCTGACCAGGGATTAATCCAGGAGCTGCACTCGGCGACCGATCTCACCCTCCAGATGACAACGGTCATGATGCGGTCTCTCGGGTTGGCGATGTCCACCCTGGTGGTCCAGGAACACAACCTTTGGCTCAACCTGGTGGAGTCGAGAGAGGCCCACAAGGTTCGATTCCTTGATGGCCCCATCTCCCAGGTTGGTCTGTTTGGCGACACTGTTGGAGACTTCGCCCGTCAGTTTTCGACAGTAAGGAAGCAGGTAACACTGGCTCAGCCACAGCCCGCCCACAGTGGTCCGGACTCGCCGTGGAGCCACCCGCAGGAAACAGATGCCACCCGTCTCATGGCCGGCCACCAAGAACCTGAGGAAGCCCATAAGGCGGGCAGCTCAGGAAGTCTGGAACCTGCACTTCTGGAGCTGGTAAGAAGTCCACTTCAACCCCCAATGGAGGGCCAGGTGGAAAATCCTTATTTCCCTTTTCTTTTGATTTTGCTGCATTCCCAGCGGCCTGCGGTACCCACTTTCTCAAGAAAAGACCAGTTTCCTCATTTCCTGGGCCCCACACTCGGTGTCCACGGCCGGGTACCGTTTCTCTCTAGCAGGTTCGGTGCCCGGAGGCATGAGGCCCAGCTGTGATACAAATCCGCCCCCGATGTGATGGCCTCCATGGGTTACGAGGACAAATTTCTTCCTCTCCCATCCCAGGCTGTTCTGGGAGTGGTTACAAGGATCCAGGTAAGTGCTTTGATGTCCCTGGACTAGGCACGGCCACAAGTGGCACCTCAGGCTCACCCATCTTGATGGCTGATCAGAACTGTCCAACTCGGTTACACAATTCCGTTAGCCAGGCGCCCGCTCAGGTTCAATGGTGCCCGCTTCACTACGGTGAGAGGTGAGAACGCCATTGCCCTGCACACGCAGATAGAGCCTGTTCCTCCAGCCAAGATGAGGAAGGGGTTTTACAGACCCTACTTCATCATACCCAAAAATGGCGGCAGGTTGTGGCCAATCCTGGACCTGTGAGTTCTGAACCGGGCTTTGCACAGACTTCTGTTCAAGAAGCTGATGTAGAAACGTATCTTTCCAAACATCTGACATCAATATTGGTTTGTGGCGGTAGACCTGAAGGACGCGCACTTCCATGTCTCAGTCCTTCCTCGACACAGACCCTTCCATTGGTTTGCTTTCGAGGGCCGGGCATACTAGTACAAGGTCCTCCCCTTCGGTCTGTCCCTGTCATCTCGTGCCTTCATGAAGGTCACAGAGGCCGCCCTTGCACCTTTAAGAGAAGTGGGCATTCGCATCCTCAACTATCGCGACGACTGGCTGATTCTAGCTCACTCGCAGGATCTGTGCACATAGTGAGCTGGTGCTCAGGTACCTCAGCCATTTGGGGCTTTGGTTCAACTGGGAAAAGAGCAAGCTCTCCCCATTTCAGAGCATCTCTTTTCTCGGTATGGAGTTAGACTCTGTCTCAATGAAGGCGCACCTCACGAACGAGCATGCGCTGTCGGTGCTGAACTGTCTGCATATGTTCAAGCAAAACACGTCGGTGACACTGAAATCCTTTCAGAGGCTCCTGGGGCAAATGGCATCCTCAGCGGCTGTCACGCCGCTCAGGTTGATGCATATGAGTCCACTTCAGTACTGGCTTCAGACCCGACTCGTGAGATGGGGATGGCGCCACGACACGCTGCTTGCTCATCAAGCAGGTCTGCTGCTGTCTGTTCAGCCCTTGGTCTGACCTAGCATTCAGTCACACTGCAACAGTCACACAGCCACAGGTCCTTGGATTGGCCCACAACTGCATTGGCACATCAACTGCCTCGAGTTGCTGGCAGAATTGCTTGCCCTGCGGAGGCTCTTTCTGTTGATCCGGGGCAAGCACGTGATGGTCCGGATGGACAACACAGTGACGATTGTGTGAATCAACCGCAAAGGTGTCCCACACTCTCGTTGAATGTTGCAACTCGCCCGCCGTCTCCTCCTCAGGACTCAGCAGTGACTGAAGTCGTTGCAAGCCACTCATATCCCGGGCTACCTCAACAGCACAGCGGACATGCTGTCGTGGCAGGTCACGCTCAAGGGAGAGTGGAGACCCTCAGGTGGTACAGCTGATTTGGAGTCGATTCAGTCAAGTGCAGGTAGACCTGTTCGCTTCCTAGGAATCCTCCCGGGGATCCTCCCACTGCCTGCTCTGGTATTCTTTGACCGAGGCTCCTCTCTGCACAGACGTGCTCGCACAGAGCTGGCCCCTGGGGCTGTGCAAATATGTGTTCCCCCCAGTGAGCCTACTTGCACAGACGTTGTGCAAGGTCAGGGAGGACAAGGAGCCGGTCATCATAGTGTCTCATTATTTGCCCACCCGGACTTGGTTCTTGGACCTCACGCTCCTCACGAATTCCCCTGAGGGAGGACCTTCTTTCTCAGGGATGGGGCACAATCTGGCACCTGCGAACAGACATCTGGGATCTCCATGTCTCCACGCAGAGGACTTAAGTGGCCTACCACCTGCAGTGGTAGACACCATCACTCAGGCCAGGGTCCCTCGACAAGGCGCCTGTATGACTTGTAGAAGCATCTGTTTGCTATGTGGTGTACTTCCCGATGTGAAGATCCCCAGAAATGAGCAGTTGGATCAGTGCTTTCCTTTCTGCAAGAGAAGTTGGAGGGACGGCTCTCCCCTTCCACCTTGAAGGTGTATGTAGCCGCTATATCGGCACATCACGATGCAGTAGACGGTAAGTATTTGGGGAAGCACGACTTGATCGTCGGGTTCCTGAAAGGCGCGAGGGGGTGGTCCTTCGGGGCCTACGTGGAGCTCCATTTGAGCCCCTAGAGTCAGTTGAGTTAAAGGCGCTCTCCTTCAAGAGGGTAGGGGACCTGCAGGCGTTCTCTGTCAGCGAACCATGCCTGGAGTTTGGTCCAGGTCACTCTCACGTGATCCTGAGACCCGAGGTGGTGAACCTGCAACCAGGAGTAGGTAGACCCAGCCTTGGCATTGCTGTGTCCGATGCATGCTTTGCGCATCTATTTGGATCATAAGCAGAGCTTTAGAAGCTCTGAGCAGCTCTTTGTCTGCTTTGGTGGACAGCGGAAAGGAAGCTCTGTCTCCAAGCAGAGGATCGCCACTGGATCATTGACACCATCGCTTTGGCATATCACGTCCAGGACCTGCCGCCTCCTGTGGGGCTTCGCACTCATTCTACTATGGCATTACCATGTATTTTGGACATGTACCATTACCTGGAGGCACTATGATAATACAATGGTAGGATAAATGAATATGGTAATCATAAAGTGAAGTACAGTGGTGTTTTTTAATAACCTACCATCTGATACCATCAGAAATCGTCTATGTTTGAATCCAGAACATTTTTACAGAAAACACATGATTTGAATCTGTAAGACTTTATGCAGTTCTTTTAATCAAGTAATTTTATGTGTAATTTCATCAAAAGTCTGAGGCTTTTTATTTGTTGATTATAGTATCGATCAGTATTGATTCCGAGGTACCAGGGCTGGTATTGTAACAAAGCCAAAATTTTGGTATCGGAGCAACCATACTCTCCCTGTTGCTGAAACTGGCAGGTCTGTTGATATTGGATATTTTACTTATTTGCAATGCCACTCTTTTTGCAATTCACACTGCAGAAATTACACACTTCAGTCGACAACATGTGTGGTCATGTAAACACCTTAAATGCTTTTCCTTTATTGGGGTATGGTCAGAAACGATTTTGGCATAACCAATTTTTGGTAGATATCAGCTTATTGGTGTGTATGTATATGCAGTCATTGATGACATGAGATTACTGTGTGAAAACGTTCACACAGGTTTTACAAAAGTGGATGTCACTGCTGATTTTTCTCAGAGGGAGAGAGAGAGAGAGAGAGAGAGAGAGAGGAGAGAGAGAGAGAGAGAGAGACAGAGAGAGAGAAAATGGATGCAATTGCTTATTTCTTCTCAGGTTGTATAGATCAGTTTTTTAGCACAGTTTGAGGTTCTCTTCTGGTCCATTCTTTTCCACACCCTCTCTCGACTATGAAATGACCTGCCTCTTTCGCCCACAGCAGGACATGGGATGGCATTGCTGGTATGGAGACATTAAAGCCAGCATGGCTTCTCATAAAATATATGGATTTTGTGATGCCCACATAGACAGCTTTAAGCAATTGTCTCAGGTTAGATGCATTCTACTTTATTCAGAAATTTGTGCTGTCATTTCCTATTGAAAACTGCAAAGTGAACAATGTCAGGATCAAGGAAAGTGCAGCCTCATGTTGCTATATCAACTTTCTTTCAAGACCAGCAATAGTCAATGGCATTTCACAAAAGAAATGTCTAACATGTTTTAACCAGGGGCGTAACTACAGGGAGGGCCCAGGGTGAGGAGGGACCCACAACGGTTGACCAAAAGGAACCATAAAAATGAGTGCAGCTTTAACCTATAAATTCAAGTCGTAACTCTGTCTAACTCAATCTATTTAACAATATCTAACTCATAAAAAAAAATTGATAATTTACTTAGCTGTGATCATCATTCTATTTTGTAGTCATTGTATGGGAGCAGTTTGACATTTTGATGATAACTCATTTTGTATTCCACTGGACAAAATGTCATATGAGCTTTGATGAGGGTGTAGGTGGATGATGACTGAATGATCTGCAGAAGGTGCAACTCAATTGGACTAACCAAATTGGTAATTGCTAAACAACTGTAATGGATTTGGCATTAATTTAACCAATTTTTTACTTAGCAATTCAATTCAAATTTAAGCTTTTTTAAATTATTTGTTTTAATCTAGTGTTGGGAATCGAGAACCGGTCCTTATTCGAAACTGGGTTGCCCGTCTGTCGCTCACTTTGACATTGTGTCAAGTGAATCGACACTAGGGGACTTCTTTGAATGCCTCGGTTACCTCTGAACTTGAGAAAAGGCCAATAAAAAATTGGAAGACAGAATTTGCATGTCCCTCCCCCGGACATAAAAGGAGGGAATCATGCGTCTGTCCATTAAGATTTCTTCTTCGGGGCCGAGCGGTTGTGCGATCAGCAAGCTGATATCACTTACTGTTCCACTCACCTCTGCAGAGCTTACGCTGTTGGATCCTACGGCGCACATCAGAAGCTTTCTCTTTCTCTGCACGGCAGTGCAGCTTTGCCCCTGGGTGCTACGACAGCACTACCAAAAGAGAGTATTTATAAAAGAGTTTATTTTCTCTTAAAGAGCAAATACAAGGCTGCTGGATCCCGATGAGAACAGCGTTACAGTAGTCCAGTCTAGAGGAGACGAAGGCGTGAACCAGTTTCTCAGCATCAGCTAAGGTAAGTGTAGAACGGAGTTTTGCGATATTTCTGAGATGATAAAAGGAGATCTTACAGAGATTTTTGATATGGGCTTCAAAGGTGAGTTGTGGGTCAAGTCTCACACCGAGATTGGTAACTGTTATGGAAAGGGGAATGTCTTGGCCAGAGATAGTTTTACCGGAAAGTGAGGATGACTGAATTTGGTGCGAGGTGTCAAAGAGAATTGCTTCAGTTTTGGAACTGTTTAGTTGGAGAAAATTCTGTTTCATCCACACCTTTATCTCCTCGAGGCAGGCAGTGAGTGTTGGAGACGGAGTTGATGTTGGCGATGCTGCAGTTGGTTGTGGATTGGATTTCATGTACAGTTGTGTGTCGTCGGCGTAGCAGTGAAAAGACACTCCATGGCGGCTGATGACATGTCCGAGTGGCAGGATATAAATGATAAAGAGAATGGGGCCAAGAACCAACCCCCTAGGTACTCCGCAGGTAACTGTGTGTTCCTGGGACCTTGATTTTCCAAGTGAAATATACTCTTTTCTGTCCGTCAGATATGAATTGAACCAGTCCAGGGCTATTTCAGTAAGTCCGGTGGTTTGATGCAGCCGGTCGAGTAGAATGCCATGATCCACAGTGTCAAAAGCAGAGGACAGGTCGAGCAATATGAGAAGGGAAGGCGAGCCAGCATCAGCTGCCATTCGTAGGTCATTTGTGACTCTGACGAGCGCTGTTTCTGTGCTATGAGCTGTGCGGAAACCAGATTGGAACTTTTCGAATAGATGGTTGTTTTTGAGGTGGTCCTGGAGATGAATGGCAACAACTTTTTCCAAAACTTTTGAGATGAACGGAAGATTAGAAATTGGCCTATAATTTGATAATATATCAGGAGCAAGAGTGGGTTTTTTCAGAAGTGGTCTGATTATGGCGGTTTTTAGAGCAGATGGAACATCGCCAGACAGGATAGACTGGTTTATTACAGTGGTAATTAAAGGGCTTAGGATAACGGAGTTTGCTTTGACAAGAACAGTAGGAAAAGGGAGAGGGCACAGGTGGTGGGTTTCATCCTTTTGATGATCTTCTCAACCTCCTGATTCGAGATTTCTGGAAAGCATTTCTGGGGCTGAGCGATTGCAGGCTGTGAGTGTACAGATAGGGCCGATTGGATTGAGGATCCATGAATGGAAGAGCGGATTGAGTCTATTTTAGTTTTGAAAAAGTCCAGTAAATTATTTCAGTGCTCTTCTGTGTTTTCCGTGAATGAGTGGGTCTGTGGTTTTAGAAGATAATTAATGGTGGAGAACAGCTGCTTGGAGTTTCCGGGACTGTTTTTGATGATATTAGAGTAAAATGACGACCGTGCCTTTCTTAGCGACTTTGAGTATTTCTTTTGGTGTTTCCGGAAAGCTTGTTGGTGGACGGTGAGACCAGTGGATTTGTATCTCCGCTCAATGGCCCACCCAGATGCCTTCATTTTCCGTTGCTCACTGGTATACCAGGGGGCTGTTCGGTAGAAGGTCACTGATCTAGTTTTGACTGGTGCATGGATATCTAGGAGGCTCTTAAGGGTGTTGTTGTAATAGTCCACAGGGTCCATGACTGGTGAGCAGTTAACAGAAAAGAGATGCTGAAGGTCGGTTGCCAAAGATTCTGGGTTGATGTTTTTTAGATTTATAAAGCAGATTTGGCGCTTAGGCTTGATGAGGGCGGACGGTGAAGACATCATCATCGAAATGACCTTGTGGTCAGAGATGCCCAGATCATAAACCCGAAGATTGCTGAGATGGTCAGAGTTTGTAATAACCAGGTCGAGTGTGTGACCCCTAGTGTGAGTGGGGACATCGACAAGTTGAGTCAGATTAAAACAGTCCAGTAATTGAAGGAATTCTGCTGCAGAACGACAGGTGGGGGAGTTGACATGGATATTCATATCTCCAAGAACTATGATATTGGCAGACATAGTACAGAATGTTGTCAGAAGGTTAGACATTTCTGGGATGAAAGACGGGTTCGGTCTGGGTGGCCGGTAAATGAGAAATATTGTTGTGGAGAGAGGGGGCTTGCATTTAAAAGCGAGGTATTCAAAAGAAGATGGCTCGGGCATGGTGATGGGGACAGGCCCAGATCGCCTGATGGATGACAGCCAGATCACTGCCACGCCCTGTATTGCGGGCTTTCTGTAGATAACAGTAGCCATGAGGACAGGTCTCATTTAAAACAGAGAAAACATCTGGTTTGTGCCAAGTTTCTGTAATGCACACCAGATCCAGACATTTATCCAGAATATGTTCCTGTATAAGGCAGGATTTATTTGTGATGGATTGCGCATTGAACAGTTCAAGCGTGATGGTAGATGGAACAGTGTGTCTCTGTATTGGCCGGAGTAGACTGAGATCCACTCCACGTTTTCCCTCCCGATCCGTGCTCAGCGTTGCCGTAGAAACTCCAGCATTACTTATTCTGGGAAGGGTAGCGCCCTGATGGCGTGTTGGAGGTGCGACAGGGTGTGCGCCAGACCAAAGGGATGGAATGCCGTGATCAGACCGGGAGAAAACAAACTTTCTGCCGCAGCTCCTGTGAGTGTAGCGCGGCCGGTGAAGCAATCCGAGTTGTTTAATGACTGGTATGCATGATGGAACGTAGCGGCCGTTAAAACTCCTCAGTTGGGTGACGGAATACTCAAACATCGTGCCAGTCATGGAAAACGGCCCGGTGTCCGGCCACAGTGCCCGTGCTGAGCAGAGGAGAGCCGCCAGACTCAACAGAACCCCGCAAACATCAACAACAGCCTGGTCAGGAACCTCTCGATGGCAAGAAGCGATGCACAGACACAGGTGGTGGTCTCCATGGGGTCTTTCCCCCTGAAAGAATAGGAGTTGGAAAAGAACACCTTCCCCTTTCCATGTGATAGCGTTAAGTTGGCCCCAGCCGCTTTAACTCTATGCAAGAAACATAGAGAGAGAAAAGGCGCAGCTGGCGCGGCCTGCTCCCATGCTTGGCACATCGCTTTGTTCCCCCAGGAACCTAAAAAGTTCATGACGATTTTATGGGGTGTTGGAGAAGGTTACGTGCAGTCTGACACAGCCTGTCGCTTTGGCACACAACTGCCTGCCCGTATCTGCATCTGCAGCGCACGTACACGGTTCAGCACATGGCGTGACTGAAAAGGGACCCCTAGTGTCCCTCCATCAGGAATCGGAGGTTACAACAGTAACCTAGACATTTTTTTTATAGAATTGTTACTACTATTACATTCTCAAACATGGAAGGATGTGCCATGGAGGTCCAGGCATTGAACTGCTGCTTGAGGCATCCTCCACATCCATGATGATTAATAGCTGGCACCATTCAACCGGTCCACCGCTGCCGTTCAAGTTTTCAATGCCTGGATCTCGACCTGGATCTGGACCTCAACCTGGACTTAAGCATGATAATGTAAATTTGCACTTTCATTTGGGCATTGTTTCCACTCAGCTATCATTTGCTGCTACTGTCAAGCAACTGTTTGATGCCAAACACAACAGTGCTTTGCCTGTTTGTGGAGAGATTGACAGGCAGGAATTTGGCCAATAGTTACTCCAAGCCTCTTATAAATCGACAATTTAGTGTGCAAAAGGCGGGACTTACAAAGACAGGTTAAAGAAATGCAAATATGCGTGCACACACAATGAAGTATTAGACCAGAAGCACATCAAAATACAATTAAAGCGGAATCCTGGACATTTTAGCAAATTTAAAAATCCCGGCCGGACAATTTTTTTAAGGTATAAAAAGAGGACATGTGCGGGAAAAAGAGGACGTATGGTCACCTTACCTCTATAAGTATCTTAAATGTCAATATTGTCAATACTGATACATGAAAAACAGTTTAACATACCTGCAGAAAAATTATGAAAAATGACTGATTAAGATCTGCAGTTCTGGTGGGTGGAGTGTCATCTATTATAAGCGTTGGGCTAGGGGGGGATGTTGGAGTGGTCAAGGAGGCCGATTGACATTGTGCCCTTATGCATTGTATGCCTTGCATATATGGTTTTTGCGCCTCTGTGTCTTAAAAGTGCTATATGTAAGATTGACAACAAGCGTTTAAAATGGGTATTGCAGTCCAAATTCAAAATATTGGATAATTGTCTGCCCTGCCCCAGACTCAAAACTCATGCAGGTTGCCAGAATGTTGACACGAAAATAGCCAACTCAGCATCCGCTTTAAAGGATTTCTGGGCTTTAAGCTGTCTCCATCTTCCAAAGGCATCTCCAATATTTATCCTTGTTTTACTACGCCTCTGGTCATGGTGGTTTTTAGATGGATGACGAGGCTTTTTAGGTCGGGTGGAATCTGTTATTATAACAGTGTTATGATGACCATGGCACATTAGCACATCAGTATTTCAACAGATGTACTGTATTTCAATATCCTGTGATACGCTTCCCTCGTTTTGTTCCAAACCACAATATATATATTTTTTGTTTGTTTGCTTGTTTTTTCGGTGGTACACAAAAATTATTTTCCTATAAAAATCATAGTTAGGTTTAGGTTTTGGGTAAGGGGTTTTAGACTAAGGGAAATCGAATAAAAAAAGGGAAAATTATAAAAACCTCAATGTTTTGTTCAAATCTGGCTACCTGGCAGAAATACTATTGGTGAGTGGGCAGTGGGCAGGATCACACAGGCCATAACATAAACAGAAATTCTAGCCAGAATGGAAACTTCAAAGTAGAATATACTGGCTGTAGCATTGTTATAGGAGATAACAGTATTTCAACTTAGCATGTTTCCTAATTCTCTAATGACATATTATGGTCAATTTATGATTTAGTAACAATATTACATATAGCACTTTAAGACTCTGAAATATAATAAAACTAAAATAAAATAAAGAAATGGGGTGTCTGTTTTTTATCAACTCTAAAATTTGTCTTTTACTATCAGACTAATTTCCAACCCTTTGCAATACCATATGATTTTCTTGACTTTAGGATCCTTTAATGGTTCATGAACATGTATTTTGTCACCGACAGGGATGGAACACTATAGTAAAATACATTAGCAGTGTTTTCTGCAGCGTAAATCAGCAGCAGCACTGGCTACGGAATCTACAACATCCGATTCCCTAAGCACTTCTGAGGCAGTAAATGCAATTCAAATTGCATTTCTTATTTACATATATTTCTTCTTCAAAAGTAATCATTATTGATATCATTAAAGAATCAGACTTCTTAGGATGTTTTGGAATCGGAACTGGAATTGTTAAATTCCTTACGATTTCCATTTAAATCTCACTTTTTAGGAATATGTTTTTTTGAGTGTTAAATAATCATGCAACTTAATTATCAAAGATATTTGGCTCAAAAATCTAAAGGCACATTCAAACCCATCTTATTTGAATTCGATTATTGTAGGTTGGGCAGTTTGTGCAGATCGAGAGTGATGGTACAGATTGTCTCGTCAGATTGCACCTCTGTTTTTCTGCTCTGTTTTAAGTGTGTCAGTTATTATGGAAGGCTGGAAGCCATGTTGTGAGGCTGTATCTGCAAATAGCTGCATCTACAAAAAACATCACAGATGTCACTCTGTGTTTGCACCCCTCCATCCTGCTGCATCTGGTTTATCTGTCAGCAGCAGAACGCACCTGAGGAACTGTGAGGTGTCATTGTAGCTGTCACCTGTGGGAGCAGGGAAGCTATCCCCGTCGTCCTGTTCAGCCTTTAATTGCTGTCACAAGAGTGTGTGTGGGGGGGGGGGAGGGGGGTGGGGGTTGGCTTCCATGCCTTTACAGCCTAATTAGTCATCTGTAGTATGGGTCTGGGCAGTAAACATGTAGAGACTCTGATGCACAGGTCCATTGGAACACAGGTTCAGTGTGGAGGAGTGGGAGAGGCTCCTGGTGTGTTACGGATAATCAGACCTCTAACACCCTTATTAATAGCTTCCATCCATCCTGCTGCTTTGATTTCATTAACACTATGTCACCTCAAAGCCCCCAGTCAGACCCACGGGTTCTCTCTGTGCTTGCACACACTCATGCCTGCTCTCCATCAGCTGACCTCCCCCTGCTGTACAAACACTCATTATGCAGGGGACTCATTAGATGATTATCCGATACACATTCTTGCATATGTGTTGGGTGCTGAATGCTGTTGAATATTGACTAGATTAATGTATGTTTTTTGTATTATTTAGACAGTGGGTTATCTGTGTGGAGAATTGGATGATTAATCACTGAAATAACTGCAGGCTCTCCTGAACTCCATAACTTGACTTGACAACATGTCCAGAAGACATTGATGAGAATTCAGTAATTAAAAAATATATTCAGTATTTGATAAATGTTAAACAATATATTCAAAGTTTAACACACATTTTTGTCTATTTTAAGAAAGGAAACATCAGTTAGCAAATGTGGTTACTCATTCCATATTTATTTATAGAATATAAATTTGTATTGTACTGTATGATATACTGTATGTCAATATCCTGTTATACACTTCCCTCATTTTGTTCCAAACCACAATGTTTTTGCATGCCAAACACAAAAATATAATCCTATAAAAATCATAGTTAGGTTTAGGGTTTGGGTAAGGGGTTATACTAAGGGAAAATCGAACCGTTAAAAACATCAATGTTTCCTTTTTTCCCTTTGGTACACCAAAGTATTTTCCTATAAAAATCATGGTTAGGTTTAAGTTTGTGTTTGGGTTAGGGCACTTAGTGGTTAAGCTTAAGAGAAATCATAATAACATTGTTCATTGGTTTGTTTATTTTTCTCTAGGGGTTGTACATTTTTGAACAAGCCAACTCGTACAATTTATTACAATTCCACCATCTCGTACTAATTATTTCAACTTGAGACTGGTTTGGCATCTCAGTAATAGGGCAGCTGATGTCAGTGGAAGCTAGGCCACAGATTCTAAACATGGATGGCACAGAGACCCAGAGGCAGAGCAGCACTGACCCATTCTGCCCTCACACCTTCTTCTATATGTCAGAGAGAGAGAGAGAGAGAGTGATTGGGAGCATGAGACCCATAGATTCAAAATTGGATAATTATTTTAACTCACTTAAAATGTAATAGATTTGTCCGAAAACTGTATCCAGACAACAAATCGTAGATGCAAATTATTTTTTGCTGCAGTGTAGTCAAATGAAGAAGTTCAGATCGAGGAGAAAATTTTGACATTGAGAGATGAGGGGAATTTAGATTTGGTCCTCCAAGCTGCTTTCCAGGGTAAACTCATTCTCTTCACCTAAAGGTATTACTGCCTATGAATAGAATCTTTGTGCAGAGCACATCATTTAATTCCATACATCTAAACAGAGTGCTCAATATGGCAGAAAACACTTGTTGATATGTTTCATTGTTCACAGTTAGCTTTAACTTAGGATGATAACGCATGTGCTCCAGACTCTTTTTCCAGACTCGCAATTTTACTGTGACACAGTTTCATCAACGAGATACCCTGTGCTTGAGGTCATCATTCGACCCCCATCTCTCTTCACAGCTGGGTGCTTTACACAGACTGCATTTGGATTAAGATAATGGTTTATGATTGTTAAAACTGATGTGTATTGATGTAATTATATATATATATATATATATATATATATATATATTATTATGTTGGATTTTACCTAAAAATGTAACACTGTGGTTTTGTGGCACTACCAAAACTTTTATTTGTAGCTTGCTAGCCTGCTTAGCTGTGCTTATTCCTCTACATTCATAATTTTATCCTTTGCCATTTATCACATGCTTCATTGTTTCCCCTTTTTTTCTACTGTTCCAACTGCATGTATATTACCGTGCGCACAGTTTTCTTTTCCTTTTCTTTTTTCTGCTTGTCTACATCTCATATTTCGACTGCGTGCATTCGTTTTCTCCTTTGTGTTTTACACAGATTATTGCATTAATCTCAAACATCTGCTGATCAGGAACCTCCACAACAACAGCAAACAATTGCGTGAGGGATTCACATTGATCTCAAACACTCACTGCTCAAGAGCAACCATAACAACAACAACAAATAATTGTGGTAAGTCGTGGCATCCGCTCATGTTATTGCTTCCTGCATTGCATGCCACATGTTTACTATAGCTTCTTCATTCAGTGAGGGATTTACATGTGAAAAATGTAAGAAATTAGTCAGGCTGATGGAGAAGGTTAATGAGTTAGAGATATGCATCCAAACGCTGGTGGAGGTCAGTGAGAAAGAGAAGCTGGTAGATATTGTTTCGGATGTGGGTGGAACAGCGAACAACACAAACTTGGGTTCCAGCTGTAGAGTCCCCGCAGCAGGGCATTTGGGTGTCGTCTTGGCTGCATACTCACTCAGCAAAGTGGCACCAATCTCCCATTCCTGTTAAGGTTTCCAAACTATTCTCCCAATAGGAGGCTGAGCCGTGGAAGGCAGAGGCGTGGAATGCTCGAGAGGCGGAGCCCTGGGATGCAGAGCCGTGGAAGGTTCTGGAGTGGAAGCCATGGAAGGCTCTGGAGGCGGAGCCATGGAAGGCTCTGGAGGTGGAACCATGGAAGGCTCGGGAGGCGGAGCCCTGGGAGGCTCTGGAGGCGGAGCCGTGGAAGGCTCGGGAGGCGGAGCCGTGGAAGGCTCGAGAGGCGGAGACCTGGCTCTGGGACGGTCGAGGCTGCAGGCGCTGGCTCTGGGACGGTTGAGGCTGCAGGCGCTGGCTCTGGGATGGTTGAGGCTGCAGGCGCTGGCTCTGGGATGGTCAAGCACTGGTTTGCTGACCGAGGCATGCGTGAGCTCTGGTTCGCGGAACATGGAAGGCGCAGCTCTGGAAGTTCCTGAGGACGGAGCCTTGGAAGGCGGAGACTGGAGAGCGGAGGCCTTTCCTCTTCTTCTCCTCCTCCTCCTCCGGGCGGACGAGGCTGTGAATGCTGGCTCTGGGACGGACGAGACTTCCAGTGCGGCGGCCGTGGCAGACGTGGGCATTGGCACGTTGGCCATGGCAGGCGTGGGCATTGGCTCAGTTGCCGTGGCACGCCTGAAGGGACGAGCCATGGAAGGCTGGGGGATGACCACTGTGGGAGGAGAGGTAAAGCCCTCTTCTTCTACGGCCACAGTGAAAGGCGAGCCACAAACTTGCAGAGTCTCTTCCACAAAGTCGAGGAGTGAGGATCTACACGCATTTTATTGAAAATTAACAAGGACAAATGACTGGTAAACACAGGAACAAACAAAACATCCACGATGGGAAACCAAAATATAAACAAGAGGAACATCCATGAAGGGTACGGGCAGGAACACGGGCAGGAACACGGGCAGGAACACGGGCAGGAACACGGGCAGGAACACGGGCAGGAACACGGGCAGGAACAGACATTACCTAACATTTAACAACCGACCAAGACTGAACAAACAACAGGGCTTAAATACACAGGGATAATGATTAACAGGTGAGAACAATCAAGCTGGCAGTGATGAGGGCAGGGAATTGTGGGAAGTGTAGTACGGGAGAAATGGCAAGGGAGAAACACAGGGCAGACAACAGGGAATCGTGACATCTTTAATCCTTTTTAATAAATTATACCCTTATTAAAACTTACCATGGCTTTACTGTAGTAATATTGTAGTAGTAACCATGACTGTAGTAACCATGTTTTTTTGTAGTTGTTTGTTTTTGTCAGTAACCAAAATTTTGATACAATTAACAATGGTGGTTGCTTTACAACAGCATTACTGTAGTATCCATATGGTAACTTGGTTTCAGTAATAGTAACCATATAATAATATCTATGGTTCATTTTGAGGTTTTATATGTGGCTTATACTAATTTTTTAAGGGTAAACAAAGCAGCCTAATAATTTTCTGTTTAGGCCCATATATATATATATATATATATATATATATATATATATATATATATATATATATGTATATACACATACACTCACCTAAAGGATTATTAGGAACACCATACTAATACTGTGTTTGATCTCCTTTCGCCTTCAGAACTGCCTTAATTCTACGTGGCATTGATTCAACAAGGTGCTGAAAGCATTCTTTAGAAATGTTGGCCCATATTGATAGGATAGCATCTTGCAGTTGATGGAGATTTGTGGGATGCACATCCAGGGCACGAAGCTCCCGTTCCACCACATCCCAAAGATGCTCTATTGGGTTGAGATCTGGTGACTGTGGGGGCCATTTTAGTACAGTGAACTCATTGTCATGTTCAAGAAACCAATTTGAAATGATTCGAGCTTTGTGACATGCTTTATTATCCTGCTGGATGTAGCCATCAGAGGATGGGTACATGGTGGCCATAAAGGGATGGACATGGTCAGAAACAATGCTCAGGTAGGCCGTGGCATTTAAACGATGCCCAATTTGCACTAAGAGGCCTAAAGTGTGCCAAGAAAACATCCCCCACACCATTACACCACCACCACCAGTCTGCACAGTGGTAACAAGGCATGATGGATCCATGTTCTCATTCTGTTTACACCAAATTCTGACTCTACCATCTGAATGTTTCAACAGACATCGAGACTCATCAGACCAGGCAACATTTTTCCAGTCTTCAACTGTCCAATTTTGGTGAGCTCTTGCAAATTGTAGCCTCTTTTTCCTATTTTTAGTGGAGATGAGTGGTACCCGGTGGGGTCTTCTGCTGTTGTAGCCCATCCGCCTCAAGGTTGTGCGTGTTGTGGCTTCACAAATGCTTTGCTGCATACCTCGGTTGTAACGAGTGGTTATTTCAGGCAAAGTTGCTCTTCTATCAGCTTGAATCAGTCGGCCTATTCTCCTCTGACCTCTAGCATCAACAAGGCATTTTCGCTCACAGGACTGCCGCATACTGGATGTTTTTCCCTTTTCACACCATTCTTTGTAAACCCTAGAAATGGTTGTGCGTGAAAATCCCAGTAACTGAGCAGATTGTGAAATACTCAGACCGGCCCGTCTGGCACCAACAACCATGCCACGCTCAAAATTGCTAAAATCACCTTTCTTTCCCATTCTGACATTCAGTTTGGAGTTCAGGAGATTGTCTTGACCAGGACCACACCCCTAAATGCATTGAAGCAACTGCCATGTGATTGGTTGATTAGATAATTGCATTAATGAGAAATTGAACAGGTGTTCCTAATAATCCTTTAGGTGAGTGTATATATATATATTAAGTAAAAATAAAGTTACTCATTTTATCCAAAGAATTCATAAAAAATCTCTTTAATAGAGGTATTGGTTTTGGTATCAATATCAGCGATATTGAAAATGTTGGTATTGGATCGAAAAGTAAATAAGTGGTATCGTCCATCTCTACCGTCATGCCTTCAGAATCCCTCAACAGTGCTCGTGAATAGGCATCTAAATCAGTTTGTCAGATTCATCAGCCAATCAGATTGATTTTTTTGTTCTAGTGGGTGTGGTCAGTGTGAACATACAGTATTCTAAACAAATTTATGTCCTCATTTGGCCTACATTAATTTAGAGGCTATTTATACAATTGTGCGTAAGAATAATGAATGCACTCAAATTTTATGTACTTTACATTTATTTTGACAGTGCACATAGAAAAAAATACAGCAACGAAATTACTAGGGATGCACTGATCCGATACCTGGATCGGTATCGGCTCTGACACTGAAGCTTTTAGATGGATCGGGTATCGGTCCGACGAACTCAATCCAAATCTGATACTGTGTGTGTGGCAGCAGGGGTGTGGTCAAGTGCCTGTCCGGAGAGAGGGAAGTGGTAAGGGCACTTACACCTGAGCTAAATTATGTCTAACACCTGTGTCTAATTCCAGTGAGCATGGGGAGAGCGGATAAAAGACCCACGTCACCAGCACTTGAGTGAGAGATTCTGGGAGTGAATTGATTCTTGTAAATTAAAAGCTGTGTTATACTACAATAAAATATTTACCTTGAGAGGAGCTACACGCCTTCGTGTCCTCCTTAACTCCTGAACACGTTACACTGGTGCTGAAACCCGGGATTTCCAAGTACGCCCCATGGAGTCCTCCCAGCTGGCCGAGATCCTCCAGTCCCTTGCCGGGATGCATCAGACACACCAACAGTGATTGAGCTGCGCCAAGACCAGGACCGACGGTTCTTCGAAATTTTGCGGGCTCAAGCAGAGGACCGGCACGCGATCCGGAGCCTCCTTGGCTAGGAGAGGGCCCGGCCGCGACCCCCCGACATCCGCACCCAGCTGCCCCCCCCACACGCTTCTGAAAATGGGGGCAGAAGATAATGCGGAGGCCTTCATCGACCTCTTCGAGAGAACGGCGGAGATCTGGGGCTGGCCACGTGAACCAGGCTCCTTCCATTACTGTCTGGGGAAGCCCAGCTTGCTGCCCAACAGTTGCCGGCGGCTAATCTCCTGGCCTACGCGGACCTGAAAAAGGCTATCCTGCAGCGGGTGGGTCGCAGTGCAGAACAGTATCGCCAGCTGTTCCGGTCCTTAAAGTTCGGGGAAGACGACCGCCCGTTTGCTTTCTCCCAGCGGCTCCGAGACGCGTGCCGAAAATGGCTGCTGGCAGGGAATCCTGACGTCGGGGGAGTGATCGACCAGGTGGTTCTGAAGCAGTTGATTCATGGTCTACCGAAGGGGACAGTGCCACCGCCCGGCGTCGATAGAGGAAGCTGTCCAGCTTGCAGAGGACGCAAGAGGAAGCTGTCCAGCTTGCAGAGGACCATTCCGCTGTCCCTTTCAGAGAAAGCAAACGGGCAGTGGCCTACCCGAGGGCGGAAGAGCCCTTTTCACCCTCTCTCTCTCTCTCTCTCTCCTCCCTTCTGTGTTCCCCTCCTCCCTCTCACTCTGCTCTCTCCCCAGAGCCCGTTCCTGCCCCGCAGAGGTGAGGAGCTCCACCAACACGTCCAGTTCCCCGCGTAAGGTGGTGGACACGCCCCCCCTCCTCTACAGCACCCCGCCACCCTCCCGACACAGGTGCGGGCGTAGCGTCTGGGCCAGCATGTTGGGGTTGCGTGGATCCGGGCCACTCCCAGGATCAATGCCCCGTGATGAAGCTGAGGACTGTGGTCAGGGTCCCCGACACCCCGCAGGCTGCCCCCGATCGAGCTGTAGTGTACCTGATAGCGGTAAGGATCAAGGGGGGTACTCACCAAGCATTGGTGGACACGGGTTGTAATCAAACCACGATCCACCAACGCTTGGTTCAACCTGGGGCATTGGTCACAGCTAAGATGTTGAGGGTGAAGTGTGTGCATGGGGATATTCACAAATACCCTGTGGTGACCCTGGTGATTAAATTTCGGGGAACAAAGAGTGGAGGCCGCAGTTAGTTCCCGCCTCACCCATCCGCTTATTTTGGGGATTAATTGGCTTGATTTCAGAAATGCATTGAAGGGAATGTGTGCAGATGGGCCTGTGTAAAAGCGATGAGGTGTGATACATGCGATGCTCTGGCGGGGGAGGCGGAGCCTGGGCTGTTTTCGTCGGCTCCACGTCATGATGACGTGAGGGGGGGAGAGGCTGCGGCCCCTCCCATCCTCAGGGGATTTCCTGAAGGGGATTTTCCTCTGGAGCAGTCGCGAGACGAGACCCTCAAGCACGTCTTTGACCAAGTGAGAGTGATTGATGGTCAACAACTCTTTCCGAATGTCGCACTTGCATATCCCTATTTTACAATCATAAATGAGCGGTTGTATAGAGTGACGCAGGACACCCAAACAAAGGAAGATACAACCCAGCTCTTAATACCGCAGAGCCGCCGGGAAATGGTTTTCCAGGAGGCTCATTATAATCTGATGGCAGGTCACCTAGGGGAAATAAAGACACTCAACCACTTAATAGCTCGTTTTTATTGGCCGGGCATTGGCGGTGATGTCCGCAGGTGGTGTGCGGCGTGCCGTGAATGCCAGCTGGTAAATCCACCAGTCACCCCAAAAGTGCCATTGCGCCCCCTCCCGCTGATCGAGGTCCCCTTCGAGAGAATTGGCATGGACCTTGTCGGGCCATTAGAGCGGTCAGCATGCGGGCATCGCTTTGTATTAGTCCTAGTGGATTATGCAACGCAATACCCGGAAGCAGTGCCTCTGAGCAACATCTCAGCATGTAGTGTTGCGGAGGCACTCTTCAAAATAATCTCCCAGATGGGGATTCCAAAAGAAATCCTCACCGACCAGGGCACAAACTTTATGTCACGTACACTATGCAAGCTTTATGAATTATTGGGTATTAAATCGATTCGCACCAGCGTTTACCAACTGCAGACGGATGGCCTGGTGGAGTAGTTTAATAAAACTCTTAAGAACATGATTCATAAGTTTGTGCATGATGATGCTAGAAATTGGGATAAATGGCTCAACCCTCTGTTATTTGCAGTACGAGAGGTCCCGCAAGCCTCTTCCGACTTCTCCCCGTCAAACTGCTGTATGGCGGGCGGCCGCGCGGGGTGCTTGACATTATACGCAAAGCTTTGGATGAGGGACCTTCACATGGCAAAAATGAAATTCAGTACGTTCTTGATCTTCGAGCAAAACTCCACACACTAGGGCAACTAACACAGGAGAATTTGCTCCAGGCTCAAGAACGACAGCGGCGACTATATGACAGGGGTACTCAGTTAAGGGAATTTGCACCGGGAGATAAGGTACTCGTATTACTCCCAACATCGAGCTCCAAATTACTCGCCAAGTTGCAAGGGCCCTTTGAGGTCACAAGACGAGTCGGGGAACTCGATTATGAGGTAAAGCGAACCAATCGCTTGCCCGAACACAAAAAGAAAATGGTTTGGGAGCAATTAGATGCGATGCTCGATATGGGGGTAATAGAGGAATCCCACAGCGATTGATCCAGCCCGGTTGTTCTAGTGCCTAAGAGAGACGGGTTGGTACGCTTCTGTGTGGATTACAGAAAAGTCAACATGATGCCCAGCGTTGATGAGTTGCTCAATCGGTTAGGTACTGCTCGATTTTATTCGAAATACGATTTGACAAAGGGTTATTGGCAGATCCCCTTGACACCAATTTCCCGTGAAAAAACAGCCTTCTCCATGCTGTTCGGATTGCACCAATTCACGACTCTTCCGTTCGGCTTGTTTGGGGCCCCTAATACGTTTCAGCGTCTCATGGATCGAATCCTCAGGCCGCATTCTGCTTATGCCGCTGCCTATTTAGATGACATCATAATTTATAGCAATGATTGGCAGCAGCATATGCAACATCTGAGGGCGGTTCTGAGATCACTGCAGTGGGCGGGGCTCACAGCAAACCCCAAGAAGTGCGCGATTGGGCGTGTGGAGGTACGGTATCTGGGGTTCTACTTGGGCCACGGCCAGGTGCGTCCCCAAATTGACGAGACCAAAAAGGGGGTGAGGCAGTTCCTGGGGCTGGCTGGCTATTACAGGAGGTTTATACCTAATTATTTGGACGTCAACAGCCCGCTGACTGACCTCACTAAAAAAGGGGCTCCAGACCCAGTCCAGTGGTCGGAGTAGTGCCAACAGGCGTTCACGCAGGTTAAAGCCGCACTTTGTGGGGGGCCGCTTTTACATGCACAAAATTTCTCTCTCCCTTTTCTATTACAGACGGACGATTCAGCCAGAGGGCTGGGGGTTGTACTCTCGCAGGTGGTGGAGGGGGAGGAGCGCCCGGTGCTGCACATAAGCCGTAATCTCTCCTTGAGGGAGACCAAGTACAGCACCGTGGAAAAGTGTCTGGCCATCAAGTGGGTGGTCCTAACTCTCCGATACTACCTGCTGAGGCCGGCCTTCACCCTCTGCTCGGACCACGCCCCACTCCAAAGGCTTCACCGCATGAAGGATACTAACGCCCGGATCACCCGGTGGTATCTGGCTCTCCAGCCTTTTAAGTTCAAGGTGGTCCACAGACCGGGGATGCAGATGGCTGCCAATGACTTCCTCTCCAGAAATGCAGGGAAGTTTTAGGCAGGCAGGATGGCTCCCTGGCCTGAGTCGGGCGGTGGGGGTATGTGGCAGCGGGGGTGTGGTAATGTGCCCGCCCGGAGAGAGGGAAGCGGTAAGGGCACTTACACCTGAGCTAAATTATGTCTAAACCTGTCTCTAATTCCAGTGAGCATGCGGAGAGTGGATAAAAGACCCACGCCACCAACACTTGAGTAATAGATTCTGGGAGTGAATTGATTGTTGTAAATTAAAAGCTGTGTTATACTACAATAAAATATATACCTTGAGAGGAGCTACTCGCCTTCGTGTTCACCTTAACTCCTGAACGCATTACAGTGTGTTAGTCATGCTCATTACTGTCAAGCTCAAAAAATGACATAAAAGAACTACAAAAACACAAAGTAGTTCATATGACTCATGCATTTTATTCAAAGCCACTTAAAGACGTGCGATAGCTCTGTGAATCACAAAAGGTTGTTTAATAAGTAAATATATAAAATGCACGCACAGCTCCAGCGTGTCAGTGAATGCCGCTGCTCTGTTTACACACACTATTTTTAGCCTTCACACTGTGCACAATTTCGAGCACTGTAGATGCTCAATAATTCGGTTCACTTATAATATGCATTTAGAATGGCACTGGAGGTGCTTTTTTTTCCCTTTTCTTTTTTTACCAGAATTTGAATAAGAAGTGAATTAAACTACTGTGAACTTGCCTACAAACAGGCACAAATGCAAGAATTCCTGGAGAGTTCACATTGTCAAAATAAAAGCGTGAGGGTTTAAAAGTTAAATGTGCACGATTGAGATATATTACTATATAATACTATTATAATATATTATTATTATCATTTGTTTACAAATTTACAAAGTTGAATGGGTTCCAAAAAATAACTGTGTGAATGAAAAGTGAGCTGATATCTTACACTGAACAAAAAAAAGAGATCGAAGTCCTGATACAAGTTGAAATTTTTTGGCAAAAAAACAAAACAAAAACGGCTTCTTTTCTACCGATGACTTATACTGGAATGATTGTTAATTGTGCTGATACATTATCCAGTATACTAGTTAACAATAAGGTTTTTCTTAATAATCTATACATTTATATTGAAATAATGTGTTAGAGGTTTGTGTTTTTTTTTACATATTAAAGAGCACACCCAATGTATACGCAGTAATGTAAAGATATAATAAACTGATTATGCAAAAAAAAAAAAAACAACAACAACAACAACAACACAGGTATTGGATCGGTATTGGCCGATACTGAGATTTCTGATATTGGAATCGGATCATCCCTAGAAATTACAGGCCTATATGACTTCTGTGCTCATATTAAAATCTATTTAGACTACCTTAACACCTAATGCCATGAATTACATTGTTAATTTAATTTAAAGCCAGTTTATGGATAAATAAAAATGGTAAATAATTTAATTGCAATATAATCTTTAGATCTACATTTTATTTTCAATAAATAATTATATTAAATTATAGCAAAAATGTTAAATTAATCGGTTAGCAGAAAATTTAAAATTACAATAAAAATTGAGATGATGATAGATAGATAGATAGATAGATAGATAGATAGATAGATAGATAGATAGATAGATAGATAGATAGATAGATAGATAGATAGATAGATAGATAGATAGATAGATAGATAGATTCTCTCAATGGTGATTCATGAGGCTGTCACCATATTTAGACAACATTATGCCAAGACATCGAAGATGCTAAACATATTTTTAAATATCGAACAGTGTTGCCATGGTGATTCACTAAATTAATGGCAAAAATAGGCAAACAGGAATTGTCTCATATCTTCTGCATGCATTGTGTGATTTAGATTAAAATGTAGTTGTATGTTTTTTTCTTGGGGACCAATCACATGGACATGGCTATTGTGGGTCACGGTCATAGCATCACCAACTGGCAGCAGGAAGTGTGGCACTTACAACAGATTTTGAAAAAGTTTCTTACATCTACCCCAATTGCTTAAATTGTTTATACACTGCTGATGGAACATTTTGTTAAGTTGTAGTCAAACTGGAATGGTGGCATATATCTATTATTCACTGTATGATTAGGGTCCACGTTTAAATTAATGTTGAGTTGTTGCTGTGTCCATCATGCTGTATCCAAAAGCCACCGAGTGGAAATGGACCTATGGTGCTTGGGCCCATCATTGCTGCTTGCAGCTATATTTCTATTTGTTTCTCTGTCTCAACCTCGGGATTCATATGAACTGATGCCAAAAATGGCTGTGCTGATTGCAGGATGATTGGCATCATTGTGGGCTCTTGCTCTTTACTGATGCTCTCAGAGATTTCAAGATGAGCTAGTTCAGAGCCGAAAGTTTGATGGAACAAATTCTGTCTATATATCGTACATCTCTTGAGTTTTACATTTGATCTAAGAACTGTAGAATCATTCAAAGATATAGAACATATGTTGGTTCTGGTTGACCTAAAAATGATAAAACTCTGGTTGTACCTTCCAAATTGTTCTAGTAGTTTTCAGCCAAGTAGTTCCAAAATGAGTTCTACATTTTATTCAAAAATGTTTAGAACCAATCAAGGACATGTACATTTCAAGATCTGTTGTAAAATTAAACACATTTAAGGTGAACAAAGTCACAGGTAAGGTCTCATTTTTTACCTGAAGGAAGTTAGGAGATTCTCATTAATAGAAATTCTACCTTCATGAGAGCTGCCAAGGTCAGACCAGCTGTCGAGTCTCACTGCAATTTCACTGTGCTCATATTGTAATAGGATAAACTGAAAGAAGCATAATTAATGAGACACAGCAATACTGAGCTGTTGTACTGATACACCATCTGCCAATTGAGTCTGAACATTCTCGAAATAGAAAAAGTACAAGGACTGAACATGGTAAATATAAAAACCACAGCCCTTTAGTACTGAATAGCTGCCTGAAACTGGAATGATATAAAAGCGAGGATGGTAATCTTTTTTTCTTATTCTGAGAAATTCTTAACTTACACCTCTCTTTTTCTGCACAATTTCTGCACAAGAAATTATTCGCTGTTGGATGTTTCATATTATTTTGTTCATTGTGCATGTATTTTAAGACTTGTGACACCCACTCCTTTTGTGAATTCCGTCTGATTATTACTGTAATCATGGTCCTACTCTGACCATATTTTTTTTTATTTTTCCCTAAGCAAATCATGCACATATTATTACAAATGTTTCCAACCTGAAACTAAAATAAAGTTAAAAGTGCTGATAGTAATGTAGTGCCAAAGCATGGATTACTCTGTTTTCAACAGATTCTCACCTAAAGTAGTTTTTAATGTCCTTGTCTGCAAAAGAGAAATGGGAGGGGCTGTTGAAGAGGGATGAGAATTTATAGAGTAATTTGCACTGGATTGAGATGAATGTGATGATGTTACAATGACAGTAAAATGTCTTGGCTAGTCGTTAAAGAGTATCGTGGTTTGTCTTAATGTCATTAGTGGATTTTCATTCCTATTGAAATTTTAATTATACTTCCTCTAATTTTTATAATGTACATCTATATGTAATAGCTGTATGAAAGATGTGAAAGAAAAAAATATAAAAATACAATTACATTAAACAAATTAAATGCAGGAGAACACATTTGTATCTGAAATATTAAAATAAATCTTTAAAAGTAAAGTTCACAGAAAAATATGTAATTTATGTCCGTTCATCACACAAAGCTATCATATGACTTTGTGTTATACGGACCACTTTAATGATAGTTTAACTTTTTTTTTATCATAATTACATGGTAAAGAGCCACTAAAATATTCTTAAAATATTATTTTGTGTTCCACAGAAGAATGAAATTCATACCGGTTTAGGACACCATGAGTGAATAATGACAGAATTGTAATTTTGGTGAACTTTCCCTTAAATGTTCTGATCAGGGCACAATGTTCATGGTCTCAACAGTGTCTGTTTGTTTCCAGGAACATAGTCTTCTGAATTGCCAACCACATGATTTTCAGGAGATGGTGACAGCAAGTCTGTGTATGTTTGTGTGTGTGTATAAACACAATGTGGGCAGGTCATATGATAAACCACATAGTACTGAGGTTTTGTGACCATGTTGTTAATGATAGTGAAGACTGAATGTCAGAAGGAATTCAGCAAAGGTTTGGTAACATTCAGTGACTCAAATGCATGTTTATTTAATCTGAGAGAAGTAAAATCAGGTTGATTTTCATACTGATAGATGACCTCTGCTTCTATTTCACTCATACTCTATCATGGATCCTCATTAATATTTTATTTTCAATTATTGTGAAAATAAACATGAACTATAACAATTATGTTTGAAAAACATATTACATAGACTGTACAAATGGGTATTTAAAGGGATAGTTAATTGAAATGTTGATAGTTCAACACTGTCATGTTGATCCAGACCCATATGACTTTCTTTCTTGCACGGAACACAAAATTATTTGTTATCAAAGCAGTTGTAGTGTGTATGCGTCGATTGCGTTCCAATTCTATCGACCAGGTGTGAGGCGATCCGGAACACGCTAAAACAAAGTATACCTGGGCCTTTATGCAGAATCCAAGCCTCAGTCACCATTCACTTTCATTGTATGGAAAAAGAATGCAATGAAAGTAATAGGTGACTGAGGCAAGGATCCTGCCACATATCCATATATGTTCCAAAGAATAGACAAAGTCATACGGGTTTTTAACAATATGAGTAAATAATGACAGAATTTTTATTTGTGGAGGAAAAGTGAATTTAAGAACTTTTTTTCTGATTCTGCATGTCACAGTCACACCCTGAATCAGACAAAACAGAGACATAGGATTCAAAACATAAACAATTAAAAGAGAATCTATATATGAAACAAATAAAAATAGTCCACTCCACTATGCTGTATTGACAGTTCTCCTACCATGATGGCAGGTTGAGAGTAAGAGAAACAGAAAAACATGTTTAAGGTTTTGTCAACATCCATTACAGAACAGTGAGCTGAAGTCCTTTTTTTCAGTGAAGGATAAAGTAGAGCATTATGGGCAGATCTGCAGAGAATACATTTGGATCTCTTCCTTTTTCTTAGAGCTCACCACAGTTACCGGGCTTTTGGCAAACATTCAACTGCCAGAGGAAATTACTCTGATAAATCTGTCTGTAAATACTCCAAACCAACCAAAAAAAAGTCTATGAAAAGCATGACAAATCAAAAAATTAAGATAATTTTGTCATTGATCTTCAAGTTCTGAAACATCTTAAACAGTTTGCCATGCTGGGAATCGTTAACATCCCATGGTAAAATGGTTCTCTTCTTTTTATCGCTCATTTATTCAGCCCTGTTGTTCTTTCACATTGTCTGTGTTCTACACATTACGCTTTTATTTTAATTTATCTTCAGAGAATCAACACTGGTTCATAAATGACCAAAGATTTCACAGCAATTTTACACTTGCAGGGTGAGTGTAGTCTACATGTTATTTTTCCACTTATTTACTTTTTATTTATGAGACGAATACAAATAGCATATTGTAGAAGGAAAGAAAAATGTCCTCAAAATCACATGGCTGTGGACTTTAGTGGCTGACCACTGCAGAACGCCAAGGCTTTATTGTCCATAGCTAAGCTCTGTTGGAAATCTCCCATCAAGGGAGAGCTGAGCTCTCTAAAAGTGCCCAGTTGATCTCTTTTCTGTAAACCCGGAGTACCTGTAAGTCCAAAGCCACACTGTTGAATGTTTGCTCTTCAAGGTGTGTGCCTACAATCCCAAATAGGTATAGCTGCAGCCCTGAGATCTCCAAATGGGAGTGGAATCTTCAAAAGAGTGTGGGGTAACTCCAGAAGTGGTTGGGCCAGCTCCAATTGGGGCAGAAACTTCCACA
Organism: Xyrauchen texanus; assembly: GCF_025860055.1. Classification (NCBI taxonomy): domain Eukaryota; kingdom Metazoa; phylum Chordata; class Actinopteri; order Cypriniformes; family Catostomidae; genus Xyrauchen; species Xyrauchen texanus. Next base: position 28,652,342 of record NC_068292.1, read on the forward strand.
CACAGGGTTAGGGAAAGGGTTAGTTCAGGGGATCTGTATATGTTTGGTGGCTGTTTGGAGCTCCCGCCCCTCTTTGGAGCTCGGCCTGTAGCAATACCCTTCACTACAATCCTGACATAGCATATATTGAACAAATGTGTTGCAAATCCATTGGAACAAATGCTTGATTTTAAGAGGTAAGTCTAAAAGCTAATACCTCATACAACTGGCCATCAGACTCCAGTCACGACAGCTATTTTGGACAAGTCATGTACAAGGATCTACAGTTCAAACAGGACACGTTTTGGGCGTGACTTCTGCGAAACTTTTAAAGAGAAACGTCTAAAACACTTCAGCGGATGGTGATTGGACAACCGGCGTGTCACTCGAAAATCAGGGGCGCGTCCTGGGAGAGCTCGTTTACGGTGTAATAGAGTTTTAGCGCAGTCTTGCTTTTTTATAGGCGTGTGTCAACTGTGTGTGCCAAGGGGCGCTCCGCATTTACCAATGCGATTAATGAAGAAAATAAGTTATTGAGGAAACACTAAACAAATAATCGGCTTCTCTGTGCTGTATACGCAAGAGGTCTGCAAGGAATCAGCCTTCTGAACGAGCACAAAGGAAAAATTAAAAAAGGAAGCAAAGGTAAATGGGTTGCTGTGCTCCATTGTTAGAAGTTTTTTTCTTCGCCTCTTTTTATATTATCTGAATTCGAGACATGACAGCCGGTGAAGTTTGTGTTGGATAGACACACATTTGAGGTATTTTGCAGTTTTAGTGTCAAATAATAATCAGGCAGGTCGGTGAATATTGCAGTGGCGACATAAAGGCAACATTTATTGCAAAAGACAGCGCAGATATAATGTGAAATATTGATCGTAGATATGTGTGTTTGAAACGGGTTTAGTCGCGGCTCAGAACGGGGCATTTCTCGAATGCATAGAAATCACTGGATTGTCTGCATATAATATTATAATGCTGTGATACAGTTGTTGACAATGTATGACTCTCACTGGTCACGTTGATTAGAAACACATGTCATCGCGTGTTTTTCACATTTCAGTTTCCAGCTTAAACTGTATCTGTAGTTGAATGTTTGCACATGAAACACACTTATCTTGTCTGCGGTTACGATCACTGCAGGAACAGCTTCCAGTTGTTTTTGGAACACGCGCGGCACTTTCAGTCACCCGGAGAGGACAATATACAGAGACAGAGTCGGATCCCGGTCTGGAAAGATGGAAATGCTTGTTTTGGATCTCAACGTCGGATCTTGACGGTGGTTTTTATAGTTTGGCAATAAATGCTGAGAGTGCTGCACGTTTGCCAGCTGTGTGTACTGGACTGAGCAGTTTAAAAGGCAGTTTAGGGGCCGTTCACACCAAACGTGTTCTCACGCAAAAAAAAAGACGCGATGTAACTGTTAAAGACGTCCGTCCGACCGTTCAGCCCGTGTTTAGCCTACATAGAAACACAATTGATAAAACAGCGCAGACGTCCACAAAAACAAGTTCTGTGTGAACGGCGCCTTGATTTCGCCTACAAAAATTACAATAGTGATATTTTATTAAAAAAAAAAAAAAAAAAAAAACACTTGGTTCCAACAAATATTCTAGCAATTGTACAATTTTCTTTTATTTATGGAATCTGTAAAATAAGCTTTCACTGTCTTTCTGTCATTTTGCTTAATTTCTATTTTCTACACAATGTTTTTAGTTATGGACAAAGTTGGGGCAACAGCGTAGGTCTTAGGTTAAAACCTCTTCATAACTATTGAATTATGAACAGTTTGGTAGAGATTTCAGAGCCATGATAGATTGCTTAAAGGGGTTTTGACCCTTAGAAATGTAAATCCCAAGAAAAAGTATAGCCTGGGGATTTATCCCTCCGGGTGCAGAAGGTAGCCTATATTTCTGTAATTTACCCGGTGGTTCTTATTGAACAATGAACTCACTGAGCTATCATTGCACATTTTCCTGTGTTGTTGTTTTAATTGCAATATAAGTGGTCTTTAAATATTCAGCCAGGATTTTTGAAGTCTCCCAAGAAGAATGTTAATGGGCTCAAGCAATGTGAATACATTTAGAGAGAATGTTCTTAGATCCTTATAGAAATGTTTAATTTTAATCTCTCTCTCTCTTATATGTATATATGTATGTGCTTTGTTTAACTGATTTTAAGGCAGTTACCCTTGAGTAATGTCACTTTTGACATATTTTATCACTTATTGCATTGATTGAAGTCAACGTTGTCTTGCTGTTTTTCATTAAACTGATTCACATTTATGGAAATTGTTGACAAATTGTGTTATTACTTTTGGACACGTGTTCTTTCCAAATGATCAAACAGCATTCTGAGAAAGTATGAAACATGAAATTTATATAAATACTGTTCAGGCATTCTGCTTACAGATTGCTTAGGCTATTTAATAGGATAGTTCTCAATTAACTGTCATTTTGAAGCCAGACTATCTTGCAGCCAGATCTCAACATTTCCATTCAGTGAGCATTGCAGCTACAGACATGATTTGGTATTAGCATCTAGTCTTGGTTTGATTATGACTTTAAGTCCTACTAATCCTTCATAATCTATAATTATTATCCTGCGTATCTGCAACACAAAAAACATCTGGAGACCTTTGGTAGTCAGATATGTCACACAAGGCATTTCCCATGAAACCTCTGCTTTTGTCTTACCCCATCATGGCTACCTCTGTGCAGATGTAATGATGCATAGGCTATAGCTTGGGGTGTAATTTTATTTCCAATTTCCTTTCTTATAGTTTTGCCCCAAATGATGTTACGCTAGCCATGCGCTGTGAATGGCTGGGTGCTCTTAATGGCTTTTAGGGTAATGAGAGCTAAAATAGCCTTGGTGCTACGATTGGATCAAAGCCATCTAGTGTTGTTTTTTTCCTATTTCATCATTCAAGGCAATTTGCTTTTGAGAGTTGTTTCTATGGTTTAGTTATTCATAGCTATTTTTATGATGGATTGAAATTCTAGAATGGAACAAATTAAAGTTACAGAATCAATTTATTCCCCACATTTGAATTTGGCTTGAACCAACACGTACATGCTGGGAGTCACAATGTATCACATTCAATTAGTTACTCTTGGGAGTTCACTCCGTACTATAATGGCCCCTCGTATTTCATGTTGATTGTGGTAACCCATAGCAACAGGGTAGCCAGTAACTAGAAGATACACCTGGAATGGAGGTTGTTGAGAAAATGCTGTGGGACGTACGTATCAGAGCATTTTGTGCCTGCCTGGCTGCCTAAGTCCAGTGAGGGGTCTCGTACCCCTGGGGAATGAATTATTACCTGCCAGACCTAGGGCCCCTGCATCATCCATTATGCGGCTCTCTTGCGGTGGCAGCCAGCCCCAGCATGGCAGCACGATCAGTGGGCCTTGGCCTTCAAACCTGGCTCCCTCTCCCTGGGTGGGTATAACTTGTGCTGTTCCAGCTATTATGAGCGTCTCTTATAGTTGCACCGTGGGGATGTTAGGATGCACACTCAGAGATTGCCCCAAATTGGTCCCAGTGTTAATCAATGGGATGTTTTCAGCATGTTCAAATTTGCTACAGGAACATTAAATAGCTTTAAAGGTTTAAGATTGCAGCTGAGACATAGTGGAATCTATTTCAGGCCTCATTTTCTCCTGTGATAAATGGCATCATTATGCTAAACCCTGTTATCAATTTGTTGGTGTTTGATTATTCAGAATCCAAAAACCAAACCTATTTATTCTGTCACTACTAGCAGAGCTAGCACTGGACTGCAAAGTCTGGGTGAGAAGTTACTGAGTCCAATAAATAAATAAAAAAGAGTGATGCAAGCTGAGAGAGACAGAGTGAGAGAGGAAGAGTCTGTGTTGACTCCACTTTGGACGAGTTACAGTCCTCAACTCTCAGCTCCTTGCTGCCCTTGGACAGACTGCCTGGCTTCCAGCAGCGTTGTAAACCATTTTTCTGAAAATGTAACCTCTTGTCAAACATCAGGCACAGAACCACAGCAGCCACAGATGGAGAGAGACCAAGAACTAGCCACTCCTGCAAAGCACGCTGCGATGGAGTATGTCCAGATACTAGACAAAAACAGAGATGTTTTTGCAAATTAAGAAAGATTAAACACAGAGATTACATGGAGTACAACAGCTTTGTTCACCGCACATGACATTTCTGGCATTTCGTTCATTTCCATGAGCCTTATCAGTTGCAAATAGGTGCTGAAGGTGCAACAGATGTCCAAAGCAAGGACTGTTGTTACTATGGCAGCTATTCCTTTTATTATTTTTTTTTTATAAAATACTTAAAGACATTATGTTTGTTGTTACAAACTGAGAAATGCATTACAATTATTTTCAGCAGTAATCGACAGCATGCTACATATGCTCCCAATAAAGCTTTACTTGTATTTAACTATGAATATTTGTTAAAAATGACCCAATAGAAAGAAATTCATAAAATGTTGTTTTTGAATAGTCTTCACACAAAGTCACACTAACACGGTGATTCATATGCGGGAAGGAGGCACTGCTTACACAAACTGTCCTCTTTAAGAATGTAGGGCTAGCTGAGTAATGAGAGATAAATGGAGACTGAGTGATAACAGCACGAAAGCACTGAAGTGTGTCATTGTTTTTATTATTATTTATTTTCTACCGACTCTCCACCTGATTACAGAGTCATGATTAGCCCATTCCCCTCATTTGAATATTCAGCCATATCCCCGCCACCAGACTCCACCACACAGACACGTTTTTGTACTCATCACATTGGTATTCTAGAATTCAAAGCTAAGCTCACATCCATGGGCAAGTGTGTCCAGGCATGGCTTTAGTTCCCCTGCCACAATTCCAACCTGCATTTGGAATGGAGGCAGGAGGCTGCTGCAGCTCTCCATTTTAATTACTGTTCCCCATACATTCTGGTTATTGATTGTCTCACTCCGGGTGGTGGGGTTTGGGTTGCTGCAGATTGTGCATTAAATGATCTTTTAATCACTTTATAATGGAACATATCTTCCTGCTGCATTGATTAGCTGCTTGTTCTGGACTTGTTGTGCACCTTTAACTTCCTAATCTGGTTTAAAACTCTCAAGGTCTTTTTATAAAATGTTTAATTCCCAGAATGCCTCAGAACCGATCACATTTTAAGGGCTCTTCCTCTCGTGGTGGTAGATAAAGCATTGTTCATACATAGATAATCTGATAGAAGGCATTATGAAGCCATTTATGTTGCTTCCATAACCCTCTAATGAATTTAGGCCTAAACTATAGAATCTCATTTAAAGAGTGAGTGGTTTCATATAGCACAGCATGAAAAACACCACATACTCCTGCAATGATTCTTAGTGTTTGCTAGTATGGTGGGACTGCTGATTGTTCTTGGAAAGTTCACAAAACTCCCAAACTCCCGGAACGGGAGCGAGTGAACACAAGCACAAATGGAGAGACTCAAACATAGAGAGAGAAAGGGAGCAGAGCAGAGTTATTTGAGAAAAAAACTTTGACACTTATTTTCAGGTGTTTAGCATTACCCACGGTGTCTGAGGGAATAGAAACTCTTGTGTTTGGCTGGAAAAGAAAGTGAATTATGTATTTTATATTACTCGCATGACTGTGACCTTAAAGAGTGTCTGAATGTTTCAGGTTTGTTTGTGTTTTTGTTTTGCAGTCACTTTTATAGGTGGTTATAAAGAGCTCATCTAAAATACGCTCATCAGAGTTAGTGCTGGATGAATGACTTGACTGCCTGTTTTTAAAATGAAAATTTGTATGGCTCTAAAGAGTGAAACGGAGCAGGAAATTACAGCCTGAAGATAAGGAGATTCTTCACCTCAGAGAGGCGGTTGAATCCCAAGGTACCGCAACATCACGTCACTCATCCAGGGCTAGTCGCATTCATGAACCGCATAGCGCAGCTTTGATGTCAGAAATTGAAAATTATTTTGTGTGTATATGTGTGGTCCATCTTCAGGAATGTTTCACACTTGGTTTGATTGCCTGGTCTGAACCTAAGTTTTATTTAACCCCCTTCCTACTCCTACCCCCAACCCTGTGGCGGACCAACGACTGGCTGACGACCTGAATGTGTTTTACTGCAGATTTGAAAGGCCCGATTTCACACCCCACATGCACTCAGACCTTCATTTCACACAACCATTAACACCTCCTGCAACCCCCCTCCTCCCCCCTCCTGCTACACTACCTGCACTCAAGATCTGTGAGAACGATGTGTGCCATGTCTTTCGGAAGCAAAGGTCAAGGAAGGCTCCAGGACCAGATGGCATCTCACCAGCTTGCCTTCGTTCCTGTGCTAACCAACTGGCACCCATCTTCACTCAGATCTTCAATAGATCACTGGAGCAGTGTGAAGTCCCATGCTGCTTCAAACGCTCCGTTATTATCCCCGTCCCTAAGAAACCTAAAATCACAGGACTTAATGACTACAGACCTGTCGCCCTGACATCTGTGGTCATGAAGTCATTTGAGAGACTGGTGTTGGCCCACCTGAAGGACATCACTGGACCCTTTCTGGACCCCCTTCAATTTGCTTATCGAGCAAACAGGTCTGTGGATGATGCAGTCAACATGGGTTTGCATCACGTCCTGCAACATCTGGACAGACCGGGGACATACGTAAGGATCCTTTTTGTGGACTTCAGCTTGGCTTTCAACACAATCATACCAGATATACTCCGGACTAAGTTAAACCAACTCCCTGTTCCCACCTCTACCTGTCAGTGGATTACCAGCTTTCTGACGGACAGGCAGCAGCTTGTGAGGCAGGGAAAATTCACTTCTACCACCTGTACCATCAGCACTGGTGCCCCCCAGGAATGTGTGCTCTCCCCACTACTCTTCTCCCTGTACACCAATGACTGCACCACCAAGGACCCCTCTGTCAGGCTCCTGAAGTTTGCAGACGACACCACTGTCATCGGCCTCATCTGAGATGATGATGTGTCTGCATATAGAAAGGAGGTTGAACGGCTGGCTTTCTGGTGCAGTCAAAACAACCTGGAGCTGAACATGCTCAAAACAGTGGAGATGATTGTGGACTTTAGGAGGAACACCCCAACATTGTCCCCCCTCACTATTCTAAACAGCACTGTGGCAGCAGTGGAGTCATTCAGGTTCCTGGGCACTACCATCTCAAAGGACCTGAAGTGGGAGATACACATCGACTCCATTGTGAAAAAGGCCCAGCAGAGGTTGTACTTCCTTCGCCAGCTGAGGAAGTTCAACCTGCCACCAGTGCTGCTGAAACAGTTCTACTCAGCAGTCATTGAGTCTGTCCTCTGCACTTCAATAACTGTCTGGTTTGGTGCAGCTACGAAATCAGACATCAGAAGACTACAAAGGACAGTTCGGTCTGCTGAGAGGATTATTGGTTGCCCCCTGCCCCCCCTTTAAGAACTATACACTTCCAGAGTGAGGAAAAAGGCTGGTAAAATCACTCTGGACACCACTCACCCAGCCCACTACCTTTTTGAACTTTTGCCTTCTGGCCGGCGCTTCAGAGCTCTGAACACCAGAACCGTCAGGCACAGGAACAGTTTTTTCCCTCAGGCCATCCATCTAATGAACAATTAAATTGCCCCATTGAGCAATAATTATGTGCAATACACAGTTTAATTTAAATTTAAATTTATATTATCCAACATATCCACTTCTGCCATTACTTACATTGCTCTGTACATAATATACAGTTTTTTGTTCTTTATATAACAGATTGTATTAGATTTGCACTACGTGTGTGTATGTGGGTATGTATGAAGGTGAGTGTATGTACGTATATGTATAATTATTTATTTTGTGTTCTTTTCTGTTTTTAATTACCTATGTCTTGCTGCTGTTTTTGGTATTGTTTGTATTGTTGTAGACAGGAAGCTCCTGTCACCTAGACAAATTCCTTGTATGTGTAAGCATACTTGGCAATAAAGCTGATTCTGATTCTGATTCCCTATCCCTGCTGGTCCCTTTTTGCACTGTACGTCTGGGTCCAAACAATGGTATATTTGAGTCATCAACGTAGTTACCACTTGAGTACTAGAGGCACCATTGCAACTAGGTAATGATTTGGGACGAGAAGTTTTACTGGTTTACATAAGTATTTGTCCTTTTGAATTTACCACAGGTACTTGCGTTTGTCTGCCGTGAATGTATCGCAAAAGATTCAAAAAATGGGTCCAGCTATCCAAAGGCAATTTATTCTGCTACAAGCAGCTATGAGAAATGCATTATTCTACAGCAGGGGTTGAGAACGTATGGCTCATGAGCCACAAGTGGCTATTTGTTCAAAATCAAGTGGCTCGCCGGTTGTCTCAACATTCACCAACATATGATCGTTTAAAACTTTCTAGAGATGATTTTACAACAGAAAGTGTGGGTGCGATTTGCAAAGCTTGAAGTTAATGAAAGTTTTGATTTCCTTCCGAATTTGTCATACACCCTACTCCTGGTGAACAAGGTTTGAAACTAACACCTGCCAAATGTGGATGTTTCATGCAGAGTATTTTGCTGATGTACCAGCCACTGTGTAGGGGTGACCTGTAAGACTTCTCGGAGTACAAGAAATTAGACACAAAGATGCATGTTTGATGAACAGATGAAAGAAAAGCCGACGATGCACTTCTGATTTGATATTTGTGTGCAGTGAGCGTTGCTATTCACGAGTGCATCCAGGGTGTGATATAGCACCTGCCACCTGCAAAATGCAACAAGACTTAATCCAGTTCGAGATTAGTTCCAAATGTATTTAATACACGAGTAATTTTGCTCATCTACCCGCAACACGTGTGTGACATGTAAGAGGTCTCGGAGTGACACATGACAAGAAATGCTGTTAGTCAAAAAGACGTGCTTGAAGAAACACTATTATATTATATAGACAAAAGAAAAGACATCAATGCTCATGTCTGATTCTCTGCTTGTTCAGAGGCATGCAACGGGAACCTGTCTCGCGGAACAAGTGTATGTTAAGAGTTATCACTCGTTTTTTCTCTGTTTCATTTATTGAAGACAGTTTGCAAGAATAATGTAGTCTATAAGAATGCTGCACATGATCTCCGATCATCTTGTGAGGTACTGTGAGTTTAGTTCGCTCTTACGCATTGTGAATGTGACTGCAAGTTCAGTAATATATACAGGTATCTTTGTATTAAAGAAACGAAAGTTTTTAAATCATAAATACAAGACAGGTTCACCGTGAACCAAGAATTGAGTTCTATTTTTTTTTCTTTAGGCAGCATAAACTGTATTAACAAATGCAAAACGAACACATTCCATAAGAACACATTTGGCAGCATTTTTTTGGGAACACAAAGGAATTTATTAGGCTTATTTATTATGATGATTATTATAATTATCTTTACATTTATAATTGTCTTTAGTTCTTAATATGTAGGCTATAAGTAATTTTTCACCTATTGTGATACTTCCGTGATATCAATTGGGGCAGTTGGAGATGGTAAATGTAGGGAGGTGGTTATGTATAAGATGTTTTCATCACTGCATTATTTTAGTTGATTTTTTTTTTATTTCGATTACGTTTTTAGCAGACCTCAGAGTGAAGTCCCCGCTTCGACAGCACGTTTACACTTTCAAGCCAACTGCTGTCATGAAAGAGTGTGTGGAGGCCCACGCTATTCCCTGCGGCATCACTCATAACTCACCTTGCGGCCCACAGAGAGGGAGGACCACACATTTATAGCACACATGAAGAGGTTACCCCATGTGGCTCTACCCTCCCCAGTAACCGGGCCAATTTGATTGCTTAGGAGACCTGGCTGGATTCTCTCAGCACGCCCTTGAATCGAACTCGCGACTCCAGGGGTGGTAGTCAGCATCAATACTCGCTGAGCTACCCATGACCCTCTAAGGCTAATTACAGTTAATTAATTACAGTTAATAATAACTTGTGTAGAAGATACATAATTGGGTTCATTAAAACATCACATTGTGGACAATGGTATATTTCAGACTTTTGGACTTTTTTATTATTAGAAATTAAGTCAAATCATAACACACTCTGTAAACACAGTACATAACATACAGTGTCTCTGCTAAGATGTTAGCTGAATATGCCTTTTATGCTCTTCCAGCGATCACTGACGTAATTGTATGTTGTGATGAAACAAGGAGACTGGCGAATCATCAGTGCTTGTTGTCATATATTTTACTTTCACACACTACCACGGTGTATGCAGAAAACATAATGTTCATCTATAAGGTAACAATCCATGATTGATTACACTGTTCCTGCATTTTCTTTACAATTGAGTAAGGGAAGGACGCACATCTGTGTTTGTAGGCAAACGGCACACAAGCGGCAGTGCGCCCTCTAGCAGCGGATGACTGTATTGACAGTCTTTTCATCATCTGCTGGCATGATTGCTGGCATTCCTGCTGAAATTAATTGACAATCAGTAAGCCTAATCATCAAATTATTAACATCAATTAATTTATCATCGATTAATCATTAACTAATCCAGATTAACTGCACAGATATATGAATGTAACTCGATCTTCCCCTTGAATACTGAGTTTTGGTATCACCACTCAGTAACTTAAGCATGTTCAAGCAGAGCACAAGTTAGCAGTTTGTTGGCCAAACATTCACATCTGTGTACACATACTTGCACAAAGTATTTTTCTGGCCTTGGTGTAAACTGTTTAGATTTGATTTAGCGTGACCACTAGGACTGTTTGCAAATTCCTCCAATTTCCAAGGCCCCTGTAAATAGAAAGTTTAGCATGATCGTTGTAGATATAGTCAAGGCATTCTTGTGCAGTTCAGAGAGAAAGAGGCTGATCTGAGAGACTTTAAAGCTCAGTGTCCGACTTTGTGTACATGAGCCGAGTTCTGTGAATGTGTGCAAATAACCTGGGTTTGGTTTGGACCACATCAAGTTTTAGATTGGAAACAGGCACCCCTCTTGCACTATGTTTCTGCAAACACTTATAGAGACTGTGGTTATTTTTAGGGCTTGCTGTGGAGGCGGGGGCCAGAATTGAGATTGGGGAAGGGGTATAAAATCACCTCCTGGCCTTTGGCCAGAGTGCTGTTCACTAACAACCCCCCCAACACACACACAAGCTGTCCCACATTTCTCAAGTATGTCCCACCATTAATCATATGATGACTCAACCTCGCTTGTGTGTGTGCGTGTGCGTGTGCGTGCGCGTGTGCGTGTGTGTGTGTGTAAATTAGTTTATTTTTTGGTCTTTTATCCTTTCAAGCTATTTGTGATCTAACTGGAACCAGCAAATATCTCTTCTCCACATGCACACATTTCTGGTGTTGTGCTTCCAGGCGGCTTCATTTGATCCCGCTTTATTACATTCTCACATTATCTGTGTGTTGCTCTGCTGCTCATCCCTGTAGAGCAATCTCTGATGTATGAAAAACAACTCACCATAAACAGATTTCAACCACAGAGAGTGATATTACTCCTAATGCATCTTTCACTACAGGCATATACCCAGATTGTCTCTCGCCTCTGCTTCTTCCCTGCTTCTCTCTCTCTCTCTCTCTCTCTCTCTCTCTCTCTCTCTCTCACACACTCTCTAGTTTCATCATATAGTGATCACCGTGGATATAACTGGGGACATTCAAGACTCTCTGAAATAATCAAGTTTGCCCCCTGTACCACCCTTTCCTCTCAGTCTCCTAAAAATATCTCCAGTGTATCTCATCATCATATAATAACCAAAAGATGGGGAAGGAGTGGGGGTTTTGGGGGAGGGAGGGAGGGGGCTGGCCCTGTCTGCTTCTCCATAACATCGTGTCCTTACTAGGCACAATGCAATTTCAAGTTCTCTTCTATGTAAATATGAGTTTTTGCCCTAACCACACACAAAAGGATATTTTGTAAGTCGATTGGTTTCTATTTTTGTGGCGTTGTGTTAAAGGTCTAGTTCACCCAAAAATGATCTAATTATTTTCTTACCCTCATGATATCCCAGGTGTGTATGACTTTCTTTCTTCACCAGAACACATTTGAAGAAAAATAGAAACATTTATCAGCACAGTAGGTCCTTAAAATGCAAGTGAATGGTGATCCAGTTTTATTAAGCTCCATAAATCACAGACAGTCAGCATAAACGTCATCGATATGACTTAATATCTTCTAAAGTGATGCAGTCTCTTTTGATGCAAAAAAATATCAATATTTAAGTACTTTTTAACGCTAAATCATCACTTCCTGTAAGCTTCACGGGATTAAGCGGTTTCTCGTGTGATGAATTACCGTTGCCATGATATGGACGTAATCTTCCTTTCTCCCCTCGGTTAAGACATCCAGGATAAGCACACAAATGCACCATTGTGAGTAAAGAAATGGATGAATACAGATCTAAAAAAAAAGAAAGAAAACAAGCTACTGTACAGTGTGCTGCTCTTCTCACGTGTTTCAAATGCCAATGCGCGTACTGCTTCTGACCAGAATTATGATTTAGAGTTTAAAAAAGTATTGCGTATTTATCTTTTACATTTACATTTATGCATTTGGCAGACGCTTTTATCCAAAGCGACTTACAGTGCACTTATTACAGGAACAATCCCCCCGGAGCAACCTGGAGTTAAGTGTCTTGCTCAAGGGCCCAACAGTGGCATCTTGGTGGTGCTGGGGCTTGAACCCCTGACCTTCTGGTCAGTAACCCTGAGCCTCAACCACTGAGCCACCACTGCCCCATTTTTCTAATCTTTTCCGAATCAAAAGCAATCGTGTCGCTTTAGAAGGCATTAATTTAACAGCTGGAGGCGTATGAATGACATTTATGTTGACTATCTATGAATTTTGGTGCTTCAAAAATCGGATCACCATTCACTGGCATTTTAAGGAAATTCTGAGCTGAGATATTTTTCTAATTTTCTTTAAATGTGTTCTGCTGAAGAAAGTAAGTCATACACACATGGGATATCATGAGTGTGAGTAAATAATGAGAGAATCTTTTTGTTTTGGGTGAACTATCCCTTTAAGTATCCCTGCTCCATTAAATACTTAATACTTAGCAATTAAATGCTTTTTTGTGTGTGTGGATAGACAAATTACTTGTTGGAAACATCCAGCCTCATGCAGGCCTGGTCAGGACACAGTGGGGTTGATTGTGTGGTGAAAATAGGTTTACAAATGTATTTAGTTGTCTTTTGGTATTCTTTGAGTGGGATTGGAATTTTTTTCTCTATGAAGCCCTTCTTTGGAGCCGTTCACTTTCACATTTCTTTGAATGGGTATATCTATGCTTTAGGGTTCACAAATGGATAAAAACTTTCAGAAATATCCTTTGGATTTTTGGCCTGTTAATTAACTGGTGGCTGTAGCATACATGTTCATTGTACAGTATGTGTCCCACAAAACACGCTGAAGAAGCCATTCCGCAATGCTGCTTTCAGTTCTGATGCAGAATTTATTTTTGGTACAGTTCTCAATTGGCACGAAAATAGTGTGTAGATAGACCGGTAGAGCTAATCTTATTTTTTGTGTTGATTGGCATTTTATTGTCATACAGAATGCACCAATTAAACTGTCAAGCTGAACTGCTCTTTAAATCACTCCTATCCCATACCACCAGCAGAAGGGAAGGGGACAATGGGGAAATTGTACTTCACTTTAATAATATTGTGTTTCTTTAACAATCGTTTCACAGTTATTATTCGGTTATAATAGTTGACTGGTGGGTCCCACATAACAAATTTAATGATTGGCACTGCAGGGATCATCTGTGGGAGAGATAGGTGACCAAAAAAGTGTGAGAGAAAGACATTAACATTGTAGATGGACTGGGAATTCAGGTTAGCAGTGTAAATAATATATTCATTCAAAAGTTTGATCTCCTATACTGACTCTGAATTTGAGTTGGAGAAATTCTTGTGTCATTTTAATTTCAGTGAAAATGAAGGTGGCATAGTGTGCATTGAGAAGCTAATTGCCCTCCCATGGTACATCGGGACCACCCTGATGCTTCTAAAAAAAAACATTTGACTTCTGTTAGACAAAGTTGACATATTCCTCTTTACACAATATGACAGGGTTGAAGGGTGAAAGGTTAAGCAGCAACAGTGTGTCCTAAATACCAAATCCATTGATTTTTTTTTTTCTTTCAGAGGAAAGTTGGAGGATAGATGACTGGGGTCAAATCATTTGCCCTCTGAGAGAAAGTGAGAGAGAGAGGAATGCAGAGCTTTCCGTGTCAGTATGTCTTTTCTGGTGGTGGTCTAAAATCCTTAGCTTGGCTGAAGCATAATCTTGACCTATTTCTGCTTTTAATAGGCAATGGAAGCCACTTCTGCCAGCAACAGCTTGTTCCTAGCAAAAGGTGGTAAAAGATTTGCGTCTTATGCATTTGCCTGAAACATCAGGAAGTCCTCAGGGCTTCCCTGGTGCAGCGGTGCAGTGGACCATCTCACTACTTCTTCAAGAAATGGATCTAGATCACTCTGTTGACTACGGATGGGTCATGATCATTTACTAGTTGTCCAACAACCGACTAGTTGATTCATTAGTACGATACATGATTTATTATTCAACAATTTTATCATTTGTATATATTTTTCTTAGCCTTAATAGTTTATCTGTGATACTTTAATTAAAAAATGCAGCATGCTAATAGCATTCTGTGCTTTTGCTGTTAGACAGTTTGCTAAAAAGCTACAGTAGTACACATGTCCACAGATGTCTTGTTCCTTGCATCATCTCTTTTTCTTTTTTTCCTTTTTTGAGCATCTTTGCTGATAGCCTTGCATTTTTAAGATGCCAAATCCACAATACCAAATGTTCAGTAGTCTGTACAGATGCCGAAGTTTCACAATTCTAGATACCAATTTCGACACCAAAAAAAAAGATAATATGCTATGGACCACACTCCTTTAGCCTATTTAACAAAGTTGATTATATAAATTCAAATAATAAATTAAAACAATTGCATGTTTCCTTGGAGTTTCTCAATTCAGTGAGCATTGCTTAAAAAAAAAAAAAAAAAAAACTTTAAGTAGTCTTCCCCCATATCTGTTTTACATTCCATGTTTTAAAGTTTAGTTAATTTCATCATCTAAATGGTGTCTAATCAAATGAATTAATAAAACTTGAATCAAATAAAAATAGTACAATTACTATTCATTAATATTTGCAATTGTGTGCTTTAGTAAAGATCTTCGCAGTATAATCCAAAACACAAAATTTTTCTTTTTAGTTTTTGTCAAATAAAGCCCCTCATAACAATCAAAATGGAAAAAATATAAACTTCTAGTTAGTACAATAGAACTCTTTCTTGTGATATTTTGCTTAAATGTAATTATTATTATTATTATTATTCAAATAAATACTACATTGTACTAGACAGTAGTTATTTATTTCTTTTGCAATTTCTTCAATGCTCCCGTCAAGCTTTTATTTTAAACTTTAACTACAACTTCCACTGTTGACGTAAAATGATAATACCTTTTAAGATTATTTCATATGAAACTATAACATTTTGTCAAAATATAACATTAATATTACTTTTACTCATGTAAAATCCTGAAATAAATTTGTAAAGGGGATGATGCATAATGAATAAAAAATGTTGCGCATTGCACAGTTGCTCTTTTCCTCAGTGCTGTTTGGCATGTCAGGGCTGCCTACTGTTTGAGAGGTTCAACTTGACTTCCTCCGTAATGCTTTAAACTAGAAAAGTATCACTAGAATTGAAATTGGTCACATCAGTTTTGAGGTCTGCGCTCCACAATATCAAGGGAAGCCCGGTTGTTGCATGCGTGCCAGAGAACTGAGCAGATCATGATCACGATCAGGTTCCGTTACACTTGTACGAAAGTGCAGATGAGATGCCTTTAGCTGATTGTGAGATTATCATTAAATCTGTCTCGGCAGTTCTAAATGGACTATCACTTGGACGGCCGCCGAAAAACCTATTTTGTTCTGTCCCTGCTGTCCACGACCCAGTCTGAATAGACCTTTGATCCACCAGTTGAGAAACACTGCTTTAACTCACACAAACACTCTCTTAAGTCAGACCCTCTCACCTCACTTCTTTCTGACATTTTCTTCGCTGTGTGTGTGTGGCACAAGTTGACAAGTCTGACTGGCAGATGAGGAGGAAAGGAGATGCGCAGGTGAGATTCTCCATCCGGTTGCATTTTTTTCTCAATACCGTAGATAAACAAATGTAAATGGTATGATAACTGTCAATTTTCATACCATGGTATTCCGTTGCAACCCTAGTCCATGCGTTATTTATCTTTGTAATACTCCTCGTTGATCTCCTCTCTCTAAATCTTTATCTGGGATGATGAGACCTCCTGCCTCTGGCTTTGACTTAATCAAACTTCAGTGGCTCAGCTCAACTCGCAGTCAAAAATCAGCCTCCCTTTCAATAACTCTGCTCTGCTTGGGCAAAACTTTGCATGAACATGCAGCACTTGTGATTTAGACGGATTCAATTTGTGTCTTCAAATAAATGCAAAGGAGAAACCAAATTTTTCAGCTGAGGCTCAGGCGTGTCAGAGTATAACTGTATTATAAAAAGCAGCAGTACTTGAGAACAGCACAGTAAAGCTCATTGTTAAAGTTTTGAAATAAGACCAAGCCAAGCTGGAGTAATAAAATCTCTCTCTGCTGTTAATCAAGGCACATGGATGCTGGAATGCTGCCCAAATATCTCTCAGATATGTTTTGTCATGAACATTTCCAGCATGTTCTCATTTTAAATTTTTTTAACTCTTGGATATAAATTTAGACTTGGGTGAGATTCTTTCTGAATGACCACATGCTAATTTTTTAACAGCAGATAGATAAAAGTTCTAAAACAGCTTGGATTGTGAAAATTGGCTGATACACATTACTCATTTTTGCAAATTGAAGATCATTTTATAATATTAAACATGGCTGTTATTAGAATAAACTTTCTTTTTTATATGTTATTTTTTTATTCATATTACTATCTGGTGATACCAGCACTTAGACTACCGCATTTCTTTTTGCATTGTGTACTAACCAGGCACAACACAATAAGTTTCCAGCATCAAGTAATTTGTCTTTCTGCAATGAAAGTGCAAAAATGCTGCACAACGTTATAGCCAATCAGAACACATTTGAAGTTTAATATGCAGTTTTTTTTGCAGGATTTTGGACCAATGAGATTTAACTGTGGGCAGGGCTACACTATAGATGCGTAGTTATCAACAACGTTGTGTCACTTGTCATTGCTAGCTAGGACAAAAACATAGGCTATGTCCACACTTATGGAGCTTTATATTGAAAATGCATCTTTTTCTCTACGTTTTAGCTTTCAGTCCACTCTGAGATGGCGTTTTGATACTGAAACCAGGTTTTTTTTCTCCCAAGTGGATACATTTGAAAATGCTGTCTTTCTGTTGTATTGTGGACTGAAAAAACAGACATTGGGAAACGATGATTTATTTGTTGTCCTATGACACAGCATGTGATCTATTCAACCCAAAACAATCAATATGGTGGCTCATGTTATAGCGGCATTTGTGTCTGATATCCACATTGATAGCATTATTAAAGATAAATGTTACTTTGCACAATCATAACGTAGCATTTCTTCAAAGGCAACAGGAAGTTTACTCAGATTTGGTGTCCATTGGCAAAACCCCAGGATAATTGCATTTTAGGCTGTATATGGATCTGCAGTAAGGGAACTTAAGCGTTTTCATACATTTCAGTGTAGACAAACAACTTTTGAAAACATATGAAAATGAAAACACATTTTTAAAATTAATGTGGTTGTAGCCTTAGATTTACATGGAATTCTTTATTGCATCTGGTTAGGACACAGTGTTACATCCAATACTGTGGCCTGTCTTTATGCAAAGCAAAATAGGAACAGAGCCAGAAGGAAAGTTGGCCAGACAGGGAGAGAATAAGGTGCATTGATGGAAAGTGAAATAGATGGAGAGGCTGATAAAGGGAGACAGACTGACCAAGAAAATAAGGAGATGCCGTGGAGACATAAAGATCGAGATAGGAGATTTGCGGAGAGCATGGTCCTGTCAGTAAGGCTGGCTAGAGCTTGTCTCTCATTCCCACACAGCAGATTGGAGGAGCAGATTGCACTCTGAGATGCCCTGAGTTTTGAGCAGCTTCCGATGGGGGATTTGTAGAGATTTGGTTTGAAATCTGCCCATAATGAATGTTAAGTGAAAAGCGCCTTGATCATCTTCTCCGCATTGTTTTCTCTGAGCATTTCTTCTGTTAGTTCTGGCTCCGTGTCAAAGTGTCACAGTCTTGAGATGATTGTCTAAAGCTTCATTAACCGTATCTGTGGACCAGATAATTTATGAATGAAAAGATTTGAGTCTAACATATTAACAGGCCTGTGTGGAGACAACATTTGAGAACATGACCTCAAATTTGACAGTATCTGTTGAGCTTTTTGTGATTGAATCTGCTTATTTGATTTATCTGTTGAGTACTCAAATGACTAAAATGCCCATCCTCAAATTAGAAAATTGCATCTAATATCCAGAACTGCTGTTCTCCTCTAACTTAATTTTTGTAATCTTTGCTCTTAGGTCAATTGTGGAATGTCTGAGCTTCATTAAGCAATCCAGCAATTTAGCAGATTCTTGCCTCATCTTGATCACTTGATTGCAGTCCTGCTGTCTGATTGGATCATCTTTTGAGGTAAGAACTGATAAACTGTTGCAAGAACTATACAGTAGATCTCCAGATTTGCACAGATGATTTAAGATTCTCCTTGAGGTCTGTCATTTGTTTTGTGATGTACTGTTTAGGCCTTTGGACTACAATGACTTGATTTGCCAGAAAATTTAAATATCCTTCAACTTCAATATTCTTTCTGATCTATTCTTCTGAGGCAATTGCGTAGGAATAAACATCAACATTTTTACCATCGAAAACAAATTAGAAACATCAGAAAATTGATAAAACAAACTGTTTTTGAGTGTGAATCAAGTCTCAGGGTGAATAGTCATCAAACATTATAAAAGTATGAGAAGGTTCAAATGAAATGGCCAAATTTTAATACAGAGTGAAAAACAGACAAAAAGTTGACAAAACAGAGAAGACCGGTGACTTGACATGAACATTTGGTAAAAATCTGCTCAAACATACATCACAGCATGCACTTTAGACTCATGTCTGTACCAGTTTTGGGTAGTAACTAACTAAAAGTTGTGACATTACAAACTTGACTACATTTCTCAATGGTGTGACAGAGGTTCAGTTGACAAAAGTCTAGCTTTTCTATAAAACACGGAATTCCTCAATCTAGAAGTCATGAAGCATAACCAAATAGTACATAACTGTTTTTTTTTTTCACATTGTATTGCATACATAGCTAAACAGCCAAGCTGACTGAGGGAACAATCAGATGCACTTTCCTAGAATGTTCCCTATCTCGTTTGAAGCATTGGATAGAACTGTTTGTTCTAATTAATTGATTCATTTGGCTCATTAGTCCCTGCGCAGTGGTGTCTTGGTCCCTTATGTTTTCTTTTTTTATAGTGAAATATTTAGTTTAGTGCTTATATTTATTACTGTTTTAAGTCGGTTATGTATATTATAATTTACTTATTTTTTTGTTGCTTTATTTCGTCTAAATGTATCTCTTCAATTTAATGCTATCCCCTAATTAAAATCAGAATGAGCTTTATTGCCATTTGTTCTCACGTACACAAGGATTTTTTTTTGTTTTGTTGATATGAGAAACCAGTGCACACAGAACATTACAGTGAGACACAGTAGAGTATAAATAGACATACAAATAGTTGGACATCTAACTTAGAATGGCACATGTACATCTACAAGTGGTAATGTATGTGCAAGGTAGGGGTGTATGTACAGTTATTGAGTTAAATCTGAGTGAATTTAAATATGTGCATGAGATATTTATTTACATAATAGCACTATGGGGGAGTCCTAAGACAGTTTATTTGTTCATGTGGAAAATGGCCTGAGGGTAGAAACTGTTCTTGTGCCTGGATGTCCTGGAGCTCTGTAGCACCGGCCAGAGGGCAACAGTTCAAAGAGGTAGTGGGCTGGATGTGTGGGGTCCAGAGTGATTTTACTTGCACGTTTCTGCACTCTGGAGACCTTCAGGTCTTGGAGGGTGGGCAGGGGGACACCAATATTACTCTCAGCAGTCCTGACTGTTCGATGTAGTTTTCTTCTGAATGATTTGTTGGCTGAACCAAACCAGACAGTTATAGATGTCCACAGGACAGACTCGATGATGGCCGAGTAGAACGGTATCAGCAGCTCCTGTGGCAGGTTGAACTTCCTCAGCTGGCTAAGGAAGTACAACCTCCGCTTGGCCTTCTTCACAATGGAGTCTATGTGGGTGTCCCACTAAAGGTCCTGAGAGATGGTAGAGCCCTGAAACCTGAAAGACTCCACTGCTGCCACAGTGCTGTTCAGGATGGTGAGGGGAGTGCAAGGGGATTTCTCCTGAAGTCCACTATCATCTCAAATGTTTTGAGCGTGTTCAGCTCAAGGTTGTTGTGACCACACCAGACAACCAGCTGACCAACCTCCCATCTGTATGTAGACTCGTCACTGTCGCTGATGAGGTAGATGACTGTGGTGTCATCTGCAAACTTCAGGAGCTTGACAGTGGGGCTTTTTGCAATGCAGTCATTCGTGTACAGGGAGAAGAGCAGTGGAGAGAGAACGCATCCCTAAGGAGCACCAGTGCTAATAGTGAGGGTCCCGTATGTTTCCCCAGTCTCACTACCTGCTGCCTATCTGTCAGACAGCTGGTGATCCATCGACAGATTGGGGTGGGCATGGAGAGCTGGGTCAGTTTGGTTGAGAGAAGATCAGGCATGATGGTATTGAAGGCTGAACTGAAGTCCACAAATAGGATCCCTGCATAAGTCCCAGTCTGTCGAGGTGTTGCAGGATATAGTGCAGTCCCATGTTGACGGCATCATCCACAGACCTGTTTGCTCCATAAACAAACTGAAGGGGGTCTAGCAAGAGTCCAGTGATGTCCTTCAGATAGGACAAAACCAGTCTCTCAAACGACTTCATGACCACAGATGTGAGAGCGACAGGTCTATAGTCATTTAGTCTTGTTATTTGGGTTTTTTGGTGGAATGGTGGAGTGTTTGAAGCATCAGGAAACATCACACTGTGTCAGTAATCTATTGAAGATCTGTGTGAAGTTGGTAGCCATTTGGTCAGAGCAGACTTTCGGACAGGCAGGTGAAGCACCATCTGGGCCTGAAGCTTTCCTAGTCTTTTGTTACCGAAAGACCCGGCACACATCCTTCTCACAGATCATAAGTGCAGGCAAGTGAAGATCAGAACGGGGGAGGGGTTTGAGACTGGGGTTTTCACACCTGCAGTAAAACACATTCAATTCGTTAGCCATTAGTAGACCGCTTTGCTTTGTTGGTCCAACTCTTTACAGTCCTTACTACAGGCTCAGCTGATTTTAGTTTCTGCTTGTAGGTCGGAAGAAAATGAACCAGACATTAATCAAATAATCCTAAATATGCATGTGGGACAGAGAAATATGTTTTCTTTACAGTAGTGTAGCAGTGGTCCAATATATTTCTGTCTCTGGTGGGGCATGTGATGGGTTGTTTGTATTTTGGCAGTTCACTGGTGAGGTTGGCTTTATTAAAATCTCCCAGAATAATAATAAATGTGTCCGGGTGTTGTTGCTCTGTGTTTGTGATCAGCCAGCTATTGCAATGCTGCGTTCAGACACGCTTGTGGCAGGATATAAACACTTACCAGAATGAACGAAGAAAACTCCCACTGTGAGTAGGAAGGCTTTACAGTTGATGAAGAGCACTTCTAAATTAGGACAGCACATCTTCTTCAATGCTGTTACACCAGTGCACCAACTTTCATTGATGTAAAACATGTTTCACCCGTGATGCTCATTTTCCCAGATGATTCCGCAACACAATCCACTCTGAACAGCTGGAAGCCTGGCAGTTGAAACGCGCTGTCTGGGATGGCTTCGTTCAGCCAGGTTTCCATGAAACATAGAGCAGCAGAGTTAGAAAAGTCCTTATTTGTTTTAGTGAGCAGAAGCAGTTTGTCTGTTTTGTTGTTGAGTGAGCAGATATTCACCTGATGAATACTCTGCAGTGGATTCCTGAAACCGTGTTGATGAAGCTTCACAAGTGTGCCAGCTCTCTTCCCTTGTGTGCATCTTTCGGATCACTTGTAGAGCACCGCAGTGCCACCACAGGCAAGAAATGATCAGGTATGTTCTGCTAAATATTCAGCAGTTCCTACTTGGTGCAACTGATTGGGAAAGGGTGACAAACAAACAAAATTAACAAATATGCTAGAAAGCTCCACACCGATGCAGCCATCTGCAGTGCGATCTTCCCAGGATTCCCAGGATCAGTGTTCATTAATTAAAAAAAAAATGTTGTGCTAGAAAAATATACAACTCTGATTATATAATGTATAATTGGATGGTAAGATACTGTGTTTATAGAGATATTACCCCATTAATTGGCTTTAGTGTAGCTAGCTAATTTTTGTTTGAAGCCTTTAGTGTAGTTCATTATTTTGAGCTTGAGTTTAACTTCATAAAATTATGAATAACTTTAGTTTGACAAGATACAGCTTCACAGAAGCTTCTCCAACAAGGGTCTGTACCCATGCCCTCTGTCTGCCTAAATATTCCAGAGATCAAGACTCCCCCTGAACAGACATATACTTACTAAAGTGCAGAACGGGGTGCAGGGCAAGTGGTGACAGGCTCTGTCGACTGGCTGTGGGGAGTAGAAAGCTGGCCAGATGCAAGGATGCATGTGACCTTGAGCCTAGTGTAAGACTGAACAGCACTGGCGACCTCCAGCACTTACACCTTTCCGTCTCCCTCAGCCTGTTCAAAACACTGTGGTGCTTCTGCTCTGATCTGACAGCTTATGTTTTTTTTATTTAGATGAGCCATTTGGAGCCATTTTGCGCTGTATTGTTTAGCTGTTATCACTATTCCCTATGTAGTTTATCACACTGTATGTATTCACACAAAGATGAGTTCAGGTCCCCTAGACTGTCCACAGTGACTGTGGAGATACATCTTATGATATGAGTAATCCTTTTCAGCTCTGTACTCCCGAGAGAATGAAGGTGTCAGAATTATAATTGGGGTCAGATGATCCAGGGTAGATAGAGGATCTTTATTAAGTCAGCTCTCCTCAGATTCATAAACTCTGTCCCTTAAACCATGCCTTAACTAAATTTTTAGCAATTTGTTAATTGTCTGTCCAAATTAAATGTGAAACTGCTGTGCAATGTGCCACAATAATAGATTGTGGACCAATGAGATGTGCTTGTTGGTAAACAGCTCAGATAGAAACCAAGTGATTGACAACATTTATTCATCACAGTTGGTTTGGAGAAAAAAAAAAAACTTTAACAAGGAACAGAAAGCTTTTAGCATGTATTGCTTTATCACATTGCACCTTGTTAGGACACATGCTCAGTTTAATGGTAGTGTTTGGGTCAAGTATAATATCATCTGTTTCAATGGGTCAAAATCCTTTCTCTTGGTTAGATCAGCACAGTGCTCCCTTCCTGAGAGCTTCTCTTTCTTAATGGCTTGACAGCTTTTAGCACATTGTTAACAAGTGCAAGTGTCTACCAGTTCACTCATTTTCTCATTTAAACCCTTGTTTGTGCAATGACCGCTGTGAAATTCTCACACATATACAGGATGCTCTGCAAGCGGTTCCTACCTAATATCTTTCCATTTCACAAGTTCATCCTTTTAGTGATGCTTTCTAAAGCATACATTACAATTACTGTTGCTCATATTTAGGATTAGAGATTTGAAAAAAAATCCCTAACCCTAAGCATTTCACTTTGACTTGTAACTTAAACTACACTTATACTTACACTTATAGTACAGACATACTGTAATTGAAGTTGAAGGGCTTGTTGAGGAGAGATGCACAATTTCTTTAAGTAAATAGCCTTTTTTTTTTGCAGTATTACATTTACGGTATTCAGACATTACAACATGTGAATAAAATCCTATAGACTTGCATTGAAAGAGGGACTTTATTATGGCGGCTTTAGACTTATTCTGTTGCAAGCTCTTTTGAGGTCAGTAAACAACCACAAAGAGCCATTCAGAGAACACCCTTACATTCACTCAGCAATACACTAAAAAACATCCAGACAATGTGCTTAAAGGGTTAGATCACCCGAAAATAAAAAAAATCTCTCATCATTTACTCAATCTCATGCCATCCCAGATGTGTATGACTTTGTTTCATCTGCTGAACACAAACAAAGATTTTTAGAAGAATATCTCAGTTCTGTAGGTCCATACGATGCAAGTGCCAAAATTTTGAAGTACCAAAATCCACATAAGGGCAATATAAAAGTACTTCATATGACTGGTGAGTAAATCCATATCTTCTGAAGCAATGTGATAGATATGGGTGAGAAACAGATCAATATTCAATACTTTTTTCTTCACTTTCACTTCCTCCTGTTTTTGGTGATTCACATTCTTTGTACCGACTGGGCAGGGAGGAGAAATTATGATAAAAAAATTACTTCAATATTGATCTGTTTCTTACCCACACCTATCATATTGTGTCTGAACTCATGGATTTAACCACTATAGTCATATGGATTACTTTTATGTTTATTTTGGAGTTTCAAAGTTTTGGCACCCATTCACTTGCACTGTATGGACCTACAGAGCAGATATATTCTTCTAAAAACATTTGTTTGTGTTCGCATAGTAATGTAACACAAATTGAGTTGAACGACAGTCTTGGTCACCATTCAGTTTTATTGTATGGGAAAAGATGCAGTGAAAGTGAATGATGACTGACACTTATGTACTCCCAAGCATCTCCTTTTGAGTTTCTTTTGTGACCAACTTGAGGGTGAACTACTCCATTTAGTTCTGACAATAGTGAGTGAAATTATCATGTCAGCAATGTTGACAGCTGCTTTTTCCTAATTGTTTGAATTGGAGTACAGGTGTTCAGGCCACATTCTGTTCTTCCATTTCTTTCACATTCATCAAAATACGATTTACTCTCCGATCTCCAAAGATAACAGATCAAACACTCAGTGACACAAAAGACAAAACTGAACTTACTTTCCAGTCTCGCCTTAACAGTGTTTTTCCTTTTTGAGTTTTGAATTTTATATTCAAGCTATTTTATAGCTTTCTGGCAGCCTTAAAAGCAGAATTCATTGAACCCTCATCTCTACCTGACAATTAAAATTCCCTAAAACATAAGGTCTGGCTTCAAATCATCCATTTTTCCTTCCTTTTGGAAGTCTTTTTGACCACAGATCAGCTGAATTGGCGGGTGCAAGCAGAAGGTTTGGTCCACCGTAGCTTTTTACTGATTTATAAATTCTCTCTAATGGTTTATCACTCATTAACTCTTTCCCCACCAAACACGGTTTTTTCCGGGTTTTATGAAAAAACGCTTCCCCGCCAAACACGGAATTTTCCGGGTATCCGTGTTTTAGGTGGTATACGGTAAGGAAGACCCGCGCGCATGTTTTGAAAGATTACGCAACTCTTTGATCAAAGAAACAGACTGCGATCGTCTCAAACGTGAAGTGGAACACCATACTAATACTAAAGCACTTGTTTGATAAAAATGCCTTTTTCTCAGCTTTTTGTCTGAAATGTTGTTTTTGACAAAACCTACCTCTGTTCAAGTGGCAATAAAAAAAGAACAAATGAAGATAAAATAAAATCGTTTTTTTTTTTTTGCCTAAAAGCAGAGGCTCAGATCTTTATTTTGATATATAGCATCTTCATATATTCATGGAAGAAAATATTCTGCGGGCCATTAAAGTTTAGCGAAAATCGTCAAAAACCCTGGCGGTGGCTGGCAACTTTTTTTAAAAACGCTGGCGGGGAAAGAGTTAATGTCAGCACCTGCTGTAGCTGGGCTCTATCTGTCTGCCCGCAGGCCCTGCAGCTGTGCACAGAGCTCTGGAAGGCTCTGCCCACTAACCATGCCCTCCCAACTTTCCTCGCCACCAATAAGCAACTGGCTGGGATGTTTGTCAAATTAGCTTGCTTGAATTGTGCCTGCAGAGTTATGTGCTTGCTGGGCTGGTTGTAAACATCAGAGCTGAAAAGACTTCAACAGACCTGTCTGAATTTCCATGCTGATTTATGCTGGTTTTTGCTGGTTTAGGTGGTGGACTGAAAGTTGCTGAATGGTAGAAATGAGGGTCATCCAGCTTGGACTGCATGAAAAGATCTGTGTTCAGCTCAGCAGACTCATGCATAAACCGCTGAATTTCTGGCATTTTCAGAAAAGTATGGGTGTTAAATTCCACAGGCCCGATTACATCCAATTATATACCATTTTGGATGTTATTGGCTAATGATTCCTTATGTGTTATGGCCATTTGTTGCCATGGTAGGTAATCCTCTTAAGTTGTCTGTCAGGAGACTTTTTCATATCTGAGTCAGATTTACATTTCTCACCTTCTGGATAAAATGGTCACACTTATTGGTAATTTATCTTAAACTGGATTGGCTGCCTTTTACTTTAATAAAAATAATAAAAATATATAAATGTTGGGTTTAAATGTCGATAATAAAAGGAAAACTTGAAATATAACAATAATAAAATATTCAAACATCTGAAACACAGTGTGAAGCTTCAATTAAAGTTCAGTAAATGAAATGGCATGATACTCTGTGTCTGTCTCTGTTGGTCTTGTCTTCAGCAACTGCAAAACATGACAGTCGTTTAACCACTGAAAACACCTACTTAAAGAACTCTCTTACAACATATGTATTAAAAAATAAGTTACATTAATTGTATTATTGATTTTAAACTTACTCCTGTCTCTTTGCCACAAGCTTGATTGAGTCTCTCAGCTTTATCTCTCAAAAATGAAAGTAGGAATTCTTCTTACTCATAGCCTAATTATACTTGTGAGTCTTTAAGGATGCTTAAAAGACATATCATATTGTTGGAAACAGAAGACTGGATAGTTAAACCAACATAAAACTGGATATGAAAAGATTGCAACAACAGTTTAAAGTTTACCTTAACCTCAGAATATGAGTTGAGTCGTGTGGGGGAAAATTATTCTGTGGAAAAGAGGAACCATTATGTTAGCGATTATAATGCAGTTAAAATCAGAAGTTAAACACAGTATTGGTATTAATACAGTATAAATAAGTGTTAGACAACTGGCAGTCCACGGGCCAAATCTGGCCCACCAATCATCTTTGTATGGCCCTCTGACTGATTTGAATCAAATTGTCTGTCATCTGATATACCAGAGTGCTCTCTGTGCAAAACAGCATTCATAGGCGCGAGCAATCAGCAGTGAGTTTACCAATGCTCATTGGTACGTGCAGCAACATTCAGCTGTCATCAGTTCTGAGGACTGGAATGCATTCCGGTAAATGTGTATATAAATGCATTTATATATAACATATGTAAAAATAGATTAATATAAAATATATACAAATATATTAATATAAAATTGCTTAGTTGTTTGGTGTCTACAGATGTAAAAAAAATAGTCACAGCAGTTGTGACAGAAATGTTGTCAGCACATATGCAAATTAGTCAACAAAAGTAATCGATTATGAATTTTCAAAGAATATGCGCTGAAAAGTTTGCTTTTATTCACTAGTCTTGAAGTGTCAAACGATCGTGTCTCATCTGTTCAGGGTCTATAAGGCTTGGAAATAACAGCTATGAGCCCTCTCAATCACGAACAGCATTAACTCGGTTTGTTCTTCTTTTGCCATCGATTACCTACACAAAACTCTGGCTCCTGCGCTGACTATTGTGTGCAAATTCATAATATTTGCAGGACCATTTTTTTCCTCACTGAATAGCATGTATACCCTGTGACTGTTTTAATATAATTAAATGCACTGTATTAAGGTTTTTTTAAGTAACATGTTGCTTGTGATGAAAGTGTTTGCTAAGATAAATAAAAATAAAAAATGTGGCCCCCGTCAAGTTTTCATCTGGATAATCTGGCCCCTGCAAGAAAGTAGTTGAAGAGCCCTGATATAAATCATCTGTTTTATCTGGTTAGTGGATTATTTTAATGAAGCGTGTTAGAATGTTGAAGGCTGACAGTCTGTCTGTAGCATATGAAGGTGTGTTTGACCAAAGATCAGAACTACAAAAGTCTGTGCAGGAGGGGGTGGGGATTTGAGGTGGAGGTGTATGGGAATTAGGGGGTCAGTCATGAATAGTCAACAATGGGGGAGACTCCAGTAAATATTTTTTGTATAGACATACCTCTGAAAGCCTTAGCTGAAAAAAAAAAACAAAAAACAAACACCTGTTGGACACCTCTTATGTTAATAAATGCCCAGGAAAAGATACACGTTGCAACACACATTGCATCCTTGCCCAGACAGACATTTTTTGGGAGCCCTGTGGAGTTATGGAGTTAACAGGTCACACAGACTGACTGTTCCTACCTGTGGAATGTATTGCAGGCAGATATTTACATAGTACTTAATCTGTGCAGTTAAGCCAGACAAAAGAGAAGGTATCAGTCATAATGCCATTTTGCACAATGGTTGAGATATAGACCTATATGATTCCTAGTTTCCACAATGGCTGAGATTTAGTCTTTTATGGTTCCTATTGTATTCATAGTTTCATAGATTTTTTTTAACAACTGAAATGTTAGAATTTTGTATTTTTTGGGGTGTGAAACTTTATTTTTTGGCTTTTATTACTTTGTTTTTATTTTATTAACTTCTTATTTTGGTTTATGTGATGAGGAGGAGGGCTTGGCCGGGCCATGAGGATTCACGGCCGGCGATGAATTGTCCTAATCAGCCGGGAGGGGGATAAATACGAGCCGGGGGCACAGTTCGAGAGGGAGAGAGAAACACACGGCCACTCTCTGTGCATGCGTGCGTGTATGTTTCATATTCTTTATACCATTAAAAGTTTATGTTGATTGCTCAGCAGGTTGCTGCCTTCTCCTTTCCCTTAAGATGGGACTTTACCCGTTACAATTTACTACTGTACTGTACATGAACTCTTTTGAATTAGAGAGATTACATTTCTTGCATTAAATTTCTTTAGTACCCGTACTTTTAATACATTTCTAATACATTTTTTTAAATAATAGTTTTTTTTGCCATACAGTTTAGTTGACATGTGATGATGGCTATTGACCAAATGCTTTAGGCAGTTGTTATGAATGATCCATTAACTGTTTAAATCAACTATTATGTCAGCACATGGTAACAGTGTAGGTGCTGAAAATTTACATAACTAGAAAAAAAAAAAACTGAAAAATCTCTGCATATTATGGCATTTAAAATGTTCCTAATATTGTTTTGGGAGTCCCCAACAACAGTTTTACATGCATGCAATGACAAAAAACACTTTTGTTGTCTTATAATATGCATTTATGTTTACCTGATTTGCTCACCGACTCCTAAATGATTCATTCAACGACTCATTTTTCCAAACCCCTCCTTTGCGTGACGCTAATCTGCGGTGATTGGTCAGATGACCCAGTCAGTTGTGATTGGTATACTCTGTGCAGAGATTGTCGGAAACGGAACGCCCATCACCGCTTTGTAGTTAAAAAAATCAAAATCAGAGAAGGAATTTGAGTTGATTTATGTTAGCGATCATAGCCCAAAGTTCGGTGGTAAACACCCAATCAGTTATTGTTTGCGGTAGCCCAACGCATAAACATATTGATAAAGCACTGCATTACTACAAGTTATTGCTCTATTCTTTATGACAACTCCAATAACATCGACAAACATTTCACATATTTCAAAAAAATTGACATTGGAGACCTAGAAGCTGCGCTGAGCGTAACTTACACAACACACACAAATACTTATTAACCATGCTAAAAAACACATAAAAGCAACAATTATTAATACAACTTACATGTTGTGATTCGGAGGAGGAAGCTGATCCAAATAAACTTGGTACTGAACCTTCCTTCAGTATCAACCGGCTCGCGAATCCACACTTGAAAGCATTCATGTTCGTAAAGCAATCGTCATTAAAATGACGCGAACACAGCACAAGGTTCGGGCTATACTTGTGTGGTATAGTTGTAAATATAAACTCTAGCCACTGATTCTTCACATGCTCGTCCCTGGGCAGTGAAAAAAAGGTCGCTTTTGATATGCACTTCAGAACACAGCGTCTTGTTGTCGACATGATGTTTTAAAGTTTTCCCTGGTGTCTGCGCGCGCAATGAGTGGGCGCGGCTTTTTTAATAATTTTTCGTCTTGACGTCACAACGAAAAGGAAAATGACTCGTTGGAAAATCGATTCATTACACTGACTCGGAGTCGACTCCTACTTTTGAGAGACAATAACTTTTTTTACGGTGAACTTTGCTGGATGTTTTTGTTCACTTAAATCTATGTTACACACTACATGAAAGGTAATTTTCAAAATTCCATAATAGGTGCCCTTTTAAAATCAAAGTGTGTCTGGGCGGAAGGCGGTGCTGGGTGCTGATTCTGTGAACCCGATCCCTTATCACGGCTAATTAAACCTCCGAGAGGGATAAAGCCTGTCTGCAGATGGTGGGGAGAGAGAGAGATCGTTTACGGGAAGCTGACCGTCATGTGTGTGTTTGTCTTTTTGTTCAGTTTTATATTAAAACTATTATTTATATTGTCAAGCCGGTTCTCGTCTCCTCCTTTCCCTTATATTCCCTTTACACAAAGTTTCTTCTGTAATGTCTGTCAAAAATATAAAGTAAAATAAAATGTATTTATTATTGAGTTAAATATCATCACGTTTGATTTTAACAATTTTTACATTCAGGGTGTTTATTTGAACATGTTTGTCTGAACTGTAATGTTATTTTCTGTAGCCTACAATAATCCAAACTTTCATTTGTTTTAACATTTAAAATGTAAAAGGCCTTAGCAGGACTACTATCAGTTGTTACAACTAGCCAAATTTCAAATGTGATTATCCATCAAACTTAACACATTCCTCTACATGTCCGCTGAATTGAGGTATGTGGCCTTTTGTGGACATTAATTTCATGTTTGGGTCTGATTTTCCCTACTACTTCTGACAAACTTGAAATTAAGTGGGAGTCTACTATCAATTGACCAGGGAAGTCTTGCCTGGTGGGGACAAAAGCATACCATTCTGAGGATCAGCATCCAAAACACAACATTTGCTGTGTACCGGCAGTGCTAGCCTTTTCAACACGGTTGTGTTTATCTTGCTCTTGAGTATGGACTTTAAGTCAATAACGTCAATAATATAAAAAAATGTGGGAAATTAAGCAAAAGTTTGTTGGCATTCTAGATGGTGTTATTTTGGGGTTCTTCTCTTTTATTAAGCAGAACCAAATAAGGAGTCGAAAGAAAAACAGGAGAAGAAGAAAGAGTGTGTAACTGACGAAATCAGCGGCCCGTGTCCTTCTGTTCTTTTTCACAAATTGGTTTCTTTGGACCCTGTCCTGCATTAGAGTTTGTTTGTGCATTGTTTATGTGTTGTTGGCTGGCTCTAGTTCTTGTGTTAATCCATCAGTGCTGGCATTGGGGGAAAGCTTTCACAATCGGAGCCCGGAAGCACCTCCTGGCTCATCTGTGTGACTTAATCCTGAGAACAGCCAGGCTGGTGAGATTGCAGGCTCCTCAGAGTTTCTCCTTCTGGAATCTTCAAAGTCAAGGGTTGGTGATTTGGAAGGCAGGGAGGCAAAGTCTGC
Source organism: Xyrauchen texanus (assembly GCF_025860055.1). Classification (NCBI taxonomy): domain Eukaryota; kingdom Metazoa; phylum Chordata; class Actinopteri; order Cypriniformes; family Catostomidae; genus Xyrauchen; species Xyrauchen texanus. Next base: position 28,683,999 of record NC_068292.1, read on the forward strand.
AGGGATCCGGCATGCAGGTCATCCCAGATCTTTAGCCAAGAGCCCCTGGTTAAAATTGAGGTGGATCTGAGGCCTGTGCTTTGTGAGGATGGGGTGCTGTTAAGCAGATGGATATGGAGGCTCTCTGTCTGGTGCTGGATTAACCCCCTTCACAGCCAACACCACCCATTATGAATGTTCCTCTCCTCTATCTTTCTGTCTCTCAGCTTTTCAATGAAGTCAAGATTGTAAATATATCTCTGTTGCATTTTACTTGTTTCTTGTCTCAGAACTCAAGTGTACAGTTGTGTCATTAAAGCAATAAGCAAGGATATGTTTTACACATTGTTCTTAATTTTTTTGCCATTTTTTCTATAGAAAAAATAGAGACAAAAAGGGATTGGAATAAGTGTTGCTGGGTGGGATCAGAATATAATGCAGGCAAAACTCGAACTCTAATCTGCCACTTGAGCACCTCAAAAGCTCAAAATGTCTGGAGCACGTGTGCTGACTTCTAGGCCATGGCTCTTGTTTTGCATTTTTTTATTTTTAAAGACTTATAACTTTTTGTTCTACCTAAGGGAATAAATTAGATAAAACAACTCATTTCATCATGCTGTAACTCAGTGTGAAACCAAGAACTTCACCTTTTTAGTGGGGCTGAAAGAATGTTTGTTTTGGACCTGAGGAACTCGTGCTGTGCTTTGGGATGTTGGGATTCCTAATCCGGAGATGTGAGGGTTTTTCAGTATATTTCGGTAACAAAAAAAGGAGTAACAAATTCAAGGAATTGAGATGAATGAGTTTAATAAAGGCTTCTTTATGCAAAGATCCTTGAGGATGACATTTGTTTTGTTGCACGGAAAATGTAAATGAAGAGGAAAGCCCTGCTTCAAGATGTCTCTGAGGGAGGCAGGCACTGTGTTCATAGAAAAACAGAATCTGGGATCAGATTCTACCATGTTTTCCTTAATCAAATACACAATGGACTACAAAGCTAAACAGATCTTGAAATATCTTGTATAACGATATGAATATTTTTAGAACCTGCATTAAAGGTATAATCCACCCAAAAATGAAAATTCTCTCATTATTTACTCGCCTTCATGCCATCACAGATATTCTTTCTTCCGCAGAACACAAATTATGATTTTTAGAAGAATATCTCAGCTCTGTAGGACTATTCAATGTATGTGAATAGTGATCAGACCTTTTAAGCTCCAAAAATCATATAAAGGCCTCATAAAAGTAAGCCATACAGCTCCAGTTGTTAAATATTTTATTTTAGAAACAATATAAGTGTGGGTGAGAAACAGATCAATATTTAAGTCCTTTTTACACAAATCTCCACATTTACTTTCAAAATGTGAAAGAGTGCAAAAGTGGAGATTTATTGTTCTTGTAAATATCTGTTTCTCACCCACACCTACATATAAAATTGCTTAGATATGGATTCAAGCACTGGAGTCTTGTGAATTACTTTTTTTGTGGCCTTTACGTGATTTTTGGAGGTCTGGTCTCCATTCATTTGAATTGTAAGGACCAACAGATCTGAGATATTCTTCTAAAAATCTTTGTGTTCTGCAGAAGAAAGAAAGTCATACACATCTGGGATGGCATGAGGGTGAGTAAATGATGAGAGAATTGTCATTTGAAAATGTAACTATCGATTTAAAGTAAAACTATCGATTTGAATAAAAATAGGAGTTTTTTTAAATTTGTTTTTAGCTTTTTCTCCATGTCTAATAGCTTAGAAGCCATCTATACTAGTGTACTAAAATTAGTTGACAAAATTTGCCTTTAGCAGTTATACTTATTTAAAATGTTCAGTTTTCAGGGAAAATGGACCAAAGATATCAATGACATCTTTTTCCAGTCATATGCTCTCTAGAATGAAAATGTCCCTCCCCATAATCAACCTACCTCCAATTAGCAAGTAGCAAAACATAGTTCACGGCTGTAATGTAACTGATGCCTTTTGGCTTTTTTTAAAATGGAGGATTCTTTCATTAAGTCCAAGCTTATAATAGTTTTGAATTTAGTTTTTATTTCTATTTTATTTTACATTTTTCACTCCAATTTAGTTTAGTTTTCATTTTGTTTGTTAGTTTTAGTTTAGTTCTTTAAGTATATTAATTTTTATTTTAGTTTTAGTATTTATATTAAGGCATATTGGAGAATGGGGAAAACGGGTATTTATGTAATGTGGGTCGTATAGCTGGACTCCCCAATGTCCTAATTGTAAATATTATTGCTGGTGCCCTCCAAGTAGGATTTTGCTTAGGGCCCACATATGCTTAGAAACGGCCTTGCTAATTATGCAGCTCTGCAATCAACTCGATTCTCCGGGACAGAAATGTTATATGTTACGTACGCTAGTCAAAGAAAAGCCTCCATCGCCATTATTGCAGGGTTGCTCACACTTCTATGGAAAGAGATCCACTTTTTCATGTTATTGCAGCAAGATCTACCATACACAATATATATTCATTGTCACAATACCAAAAATTGTCTTGATACTATATCACAACAAATAATCGCACTAATTAATTTATGTAAGACTCAAGGAATTATTCTAGACTACTAAACAGTCAGTAATTAAATAATACAGCAATTAATAGAAATAATAAAAATAGATTTTTTTTAAATAAATAAAAAACAGTGCTTTTGTTAACAGCATTAAATATTTTTAACAGCAGTATCAAGTATTCAAGTAAACATTCAGAATGAAAAGCTCTATAGAGCCTAATACAAATACATGCATACTTTTTTTTAAAGCTAATAAAGTTATCCAGTCAAGAACAGTGAGTGCTTTTCTTGTTATGGTTCTTTAATTAATATTAACAGCAGCAGGTCTATTAGGTTACATTAACACTTAAGTCCGATACATCGTTTTTTACAAATCTTCTTTTCCCCCACTGTTTACGTTCACTTTAGACATTTTACATGGATATCTCACCAAGACGGGCATTTTGGCGGAATTTTAAATGTATTTGATTACAGGCGCGTATCCACATTTCGCGCGTTTGCGGAGCACACACGCATGAGCGCACAAAAGGTGGCCTGTCCAGTAAAAGCGTGCAGCTATTTCTAGATCGCTAGCGAAATGTAAAATTGCGCACCCTGTATTATTTTCAACTTTGAAATAAGGCATTGGCTAGATCACAAATATTGCCGGTTATTTGTTTCGTAATTGTCATTCAGGCTACTTTTCTCTTTTACTTGACCCTTCAAAAATCCAGGGTTAATGTTTATGTTGAGCCCTGCTGAACTTCAAACCAAACAATTTACCAGTTCAAATTCAATTTAAATCAAATCGCAGATAGACGGTAAGACATAATGAGTGAAAAGAAGGTTCACTGTTTCTTCACGATGATAGTGATTTTCGCTCTGTTGCTGATGCAATGAGTTATTAGGCCGTCTATTATCGTCCTCTAGTGGCATTTTCATGTTACATTAATGGCGGGTTTAAAGGTTAAAAACACCAAAACGAAAAATAAATCTTAATCCAGATTATTTTTATTTTATTATTTATTTTTTATTTCAGATTACCCAATTTTTTATTTTTTTTTTCATTTAGTTTTAATCTTTGTTTTCATTTTAGTTTACGATAATATCCTTGGTTATGTCCCGCCCTAGCTTCTGTTTAAAAAGTTAATGTCTACACAGGAATGGAAAACGGTGCTTGTTATGCAGTTGCATTTCATCTTCCAGCATTATCTAATTCTCTCCCTCTCTTTCTTGAAACATGTCCATCTTGTTGTATTTCTTGACTTGGTTTGGCATTTGAGTACATGGATTTACAGTATGTTCTATTTAAATGCTCAGTTCTGCCAATGAGATATGACCCTGGCTGAAACCATTAGAGACTTGAGCATCAAAACTTGCACACTTGAGCTTCCTTACCAAAACCATCTGTCTCAACATAGATGGCGAATGAAGGTGAAGTATCATCATCAATCCGAATCTATATAAGTAATTAGCTTAACGGGAGACTGTGGTGACAGGTTTGGCTCGCTGAGGAGATTTGATCTGCCCTTTTATAACTTATCTCAGATGGAGAGGACACCTTGGCAGTTTAGCATACTTTGTTAAATGTTAAAGTAAACAACTCTTGTGCTCATTAACTTTACCCTTGTCCTCTCTTACACAATGCACTTTATTTCGAGCTCAAGACTCTTTTGCTGTCCTTTTGACATTATGAAGTTGTGTGACAATAAATGTGACACATGGATCCTGCCAAGGAGGTAACCACGAAAAGGTTCTTGGAATAGTTCACCCAAAAATGAAAATTATTTCATCATTTACTCACTCCTGTGTCCTACCTCTCTCTCTCTTTGGCACATTAATAAGTGTTTCTCATAGAAGTACACTGTAAAAAAAACATTTTCAAGACAAGTATTTTTATCTTGTTTTCCAGTAATTATCTAAACATTCTAAAAACTTTCATTTAATTTACCTGACAAGCAAACTTCCTAAAGATTTCAAGTCTTGTATTGAGAGAAAACTAACCGAGTCTAGTAAGATAAATGCTTAAAATAAGAAAAAACTGTTTGCCAATAGGGTAAGAAAAATAAACTTTATTCAAAAGGGAATAAAGTTTTCTTACCGTATTAGCAGATTTGTTTTCTTGTTTAAGTCTAAAGTTTGTTTACACTTAATTTGGTCAGATTTCTCTTAAAACAAGACATAATATCATATGCCATTTTATTGACAAGTAAATAAATCACAATTAAATAATGTTTATATAATTTTACAGGAAAACAAGCCAAAAATACTTTAAATGTATTTTTGTTGTAGTAGTGAAGCCATATCCTATCCGTAAATTAAACGTTCTTTGGATATTATCAGATTTTTTTTCAACTAATCTGTTGGTCTGGTTCAGGAAACCAGTTGGAATGATTTGTCAGAAATCAGACTGATTAGATTCTTTGTTTACATGCACATTAAATGACCAATTCCAGTCAGACAAAAACTGTAATTCATCTTTTTTAAAGTGCCATGTATTGTATATGCTTTGGTCCAACATCATACCAGTTTGATCTTTATTTATTCAGCATGTGTACACATTAATTGGACCACAATTGGCCTTGCCATTATGGTTGTGCTCCGAAAGAGAGACATGATATGCAACACGTTTTATGGGTCCTTCCTTCAAATATTCGACTACGCACTGTCATGTGTTTTTGGACGGACAGATGACGACTGTAGCTAGACTTCATGCTGTAGTTCGATTATATCTGCATAAATGTACAAATTGATTTGTACAATTGGTCACAGCAATGACCCACTGGTTGCTGTAAATAACAGCACACTGTAAGTCCAGACAAGTTGATCATTGAACTTAAAACATTTCTGGAAACTCATTGCCCTAAAAAAATGTGGGTTGATTCAACTTATTTTGTTATTTTTATTTTACCTGATTTGATATATATATAATTTTTTTATTTTGTATTTTTTTGTTAAACTAAAGAAGCAACCTGTTTTGTTGAAATAACAAATATAATAACACTTTTTTTTTTTTTAAACACTCTTGCATTTTATCTGCAGAACTTATACAATGAACTCAGTATAGTCTTTGCCTTTAGTAGTGATGCTGTAAATTGTGAGGGAGGCACATAGAACTTGACACATACACCTCAGTAATGGTGATAATCAACAAATAAATTAAAGCTACACTATGTAACTTTTGGCCCCCTAGCGGTTAAAAAATAAAACATTGGGACATTGTTTGGTAATGGCGTAAGTTGTGCTTCGGCTCTGCTCGGATGAATGTGGTTTGAAGCATCGGTGTACACAAGGATACAAGACATCTTATCTGAGTGCATGGACAAATAAATAACTAAAGAAAGGAAAAGACGGATATCTGAAAACATGTTATCTGAGCAGGTAAGTGTCATATCTTATGCTGTTGTTTTGACTTATTGGAAAAATTGATTTGAAATAAACTACGTTACAAAAGTTAGGCAACATTTGTTAACATTAGACACAATGATTTCTATTCTGATAAGGTCAAACATTGTAACGGTTTTATAACAGCAGTATATTCTGGCCAGATAGACCACGGTAGTAAGTAATTTATAGATTTTCATTATTACCAACCAGTGGTCAACATCATTTCAAGACTCGCATGTCCTTGGCAAGCCTAGAACTAAAGGATTTATTTATATAAAGTATTTATAAAGAAAAATACACACGTGTGCTAGCTAGTGAAAAGTTCTGCACTGATTACAGTACAATTATTGTATTTCACTACACACACACAGACTTGTGTGTGATTACACAACTATACATAAACCGTATCAATAAAATATCTTACCCGTTGAGTAAGAAAAAAGCCATCTCTGGGTCACTTTTAAATCTTTTCAGATCTCTGAGTTGTCGCCACCTCTGAAAGCTAAGCCGATGTTGATTCGGGTTATATTACGGACTCTGACGCTTTCCCTTTTTGCTTGTAGACTTTGCTATGTTCTGTTTTTTTTTTTTTTACAACTGGTGATTCCCCTGAGGTTTGCACTTTTGAATGATCCATGTTAAATTTTTCTCATTCATTGTGACAACAAACTTTCATCTTCAGCTACTCCCACACATGCGCTGCTGTAGCCAAAGCTTATTTTCTCGGTGTACGGATATGACGTGACACGCACATGCAAATGACGTATGTATACAATTTCCCATGAAATCCTTCCCAACAGCTCTAAAATATAAACTAATATTACAGGTTTATCGAAGTGTATTTGGGTAAAGACATGGTTTGAAGCATGGATTTTTGTTGCACTCTCTCATTAATAACAAAACTATTTTAAATATATAGATGAGCTCTGAACATCATCACACAGCTATTAACTAACAGTGATGACAAAAACAACAACAGATGCACAGATAAAGTCTGCAAACAATAAACCTGTAACATGAAAACTAACCATACAAATATATTCATACCGCAATGCATGCTGGTGTCTAGCAAATCAGCAACATTGTTCAATATTAAATAGTTTGTTTAGACAAGATTTTTAAGTTAGTTGGGACAACATTTAAGTTGATATTTTTTGTCAAACAGGTGTTTAGATTCAAAGTAATTTACACTTGACAGTATCAAAGATTTTGCGCTAAGTGATGCAGAGTTAACTGATAATGTTTTTTATTGATTCAACAAATGTTTTTGAGTTGATTTGGCAAGTACACTTTTTAATTCAACTTGTGTAAATATACAAACTGATTTAATGAGAATGTACTAAAACAGGCTCAAATAAATTCCAATAGAATGAGAGAAATCATCAAAACCATCCACCTAAATTAAAACACTTATGAGGTAATTTGTTAGGATTTATGTTTATTGTACTTAATTTATTTTTATTAAAACAACATCATGGATAACAGTGCAGACAGGGAGTTTATCAATGAACAATGACTTATATTTTGGATCTGTTTCTCACACAAAGCTATTTTATGACTTCTGGCGACTCCACTCCCCATTTATTGTAATGTCATGGGGGAAAAGTACACAAACCATTTTTTTACTTTTATGTTCCATTGAAGGATAGAAAGTGAAACAGATTTGGAACCTCACAAGCATTAGCAAAGTATGACAGAATTAAAATGAGCTCTTTTTTTAATAGGTGACTGGAGTGATAGAGTTTTGGCTTGCTGAGGAGATTTAAAGCACTCAGCTGTAATTTACTTCAGACAGAGAGGGCACCTTGGGAATTAAGTGTAACGCATTTCTGAAATGTTTGTTAAAGTAAACAACTCTTGTGCTCATTAACTTTACCCTTGCCCTCAGTTACACAATAACTCTATTTCTTGCAGAAGACTCCATTGTTGTCCTTTTGACGCTTCGAGGGTGTGTGACGAAAGTGTGACGAACGAATGTGACACATTCAGATCCTGCTGTCTTTCCTTCTAATTCCTTCCTCACTTACTTTCTGCTCCATTTGCTCTCAAGTCATTTGGCTCATTATTCTAATTTAACGGAGCACTTTATCGTCTTTGTGGGGGAGGCCTGGCTGATTTAAAGGCCTGATTGGAATAAGGAGATGATTGTGCTGAAGGAGCCATTTATACAAGAGAAGGAAGGTGGTCTCTGTTATTTCGAGTACCAGCCTCATGCCCACAAAACCTGCCAATTAGATTAAGTGGAATCCAAGCAAGCTGGATTAGACCTGTACCTTTCCGAGAAAATGAGAAAAGCACTTTCTTACAAAAAAAGCACCGAACTTGGTTAAGCTGCCTGCTTCTAATTGCCAGTCTGGTTGCAAAATAGCATGTTACATTACATTCGCCCACACGCAGACGTGTTTTATGTTGAGGTAAAATGGCTCCATTAGTTAAGCTTCTACGCTTTCTACCTGTTGTGATACATTGTTCTTTTGTTCTGCCAAGCTGCCTGGCTTTTTTAGTTTAGTTCTATTCCAGTTATTTTCACTGCATAAGTGTTTATTTTGGCCATATTAAGTGTTTCGCTATCTGCTCTTGAAAGGTGGTACATCTTAAAAATAGCTGCCGTTCGATTCTTTCTCGTGTGTGTGTGCAATGCGTGGTGAAAATTTTGTCTGGATTCCAAAAAAGCGGTTTCCCACAGGACATAGAGTGTGTATCAATCAGGGTGAAAAGTGGGTTTTTTCTGGAGATTAATACTGTGCTTAACAGAGCTCATGAAGTTGTTAAAGTAATGTGGAAAAACCGGTTTGATCAGCCATATTGACAGCACAGGGCAAGGCCACTGATTAAGTAAGTGAAGTGCATTTCAGAAGCTTGCGCTGGTTCCCACTTCAGCTCTAAATCATGTCTGTAGTCTCCTGAAGATTAGGGTAAAACAACTCATATCTTCAAAATCAAGTTGGTAACATATTACAATAAAATGCCATTTGTTAACAACATTAGTTAACATGAACTAACAATTAACAACAATTTTACAGCATTTATTTGTTCATGTTAATTATGACATTAACTAATAAATTTTTAAAATAAAAATGTGTATTTGTTAACATTAGTTAATGCAATGTGAACTATGAAATAACATGAACTAACAATGAATAATTGTCATTTTATTAGCTAACAGTAACAAAGCTTAATAAATGCTGTAATGATTATATTGCTCATTTAGAGTTATTGTCACACCACTGTACAAACCTGTCCACTTCTGAGAATTGCTTGAGAGGACTGGCATTCTTGTGCAATAAACTCAAAATAGCAGTGTCATCAGAACATTTGACAATAAAATTACTTTCCATGCTGCTAGTACACTCATAAGTATGTAGTGTAAATAAAATTGGTGAACTGACACAACCTTGGGTAGCCCCAACATTAATACTCTTAATTTCAGAAAATGAATTATTGACCCTGACCTGCTGAGTTTGATTTGTTAAAAATTAATAAAACCATTTAATAAAAAAGTGTTCACATTCAACTCTCTCAGTTTCTTAATGAGCAATTGATGTTGGAGAGTATTAGAAGCAGAACTGAAAGTCTACAAAGAGTAACCATGCATAAGCTTGTGTATCTTCTAGATGCTTATTAACATGGTGAATGATACTGTTAATAGCATCATCAGTGCTCCGGCCTGATCTATAAGCAAACTGAAGTGGGTCTAAAATTCTAACATCTTAAAGGACTGATACCATCAATCATACAAAACGTTTAGTTACTGTACATTTTATGTCAAGGCCACAGGTCTATTTCTATTCTCGGGGGAGGGGGGGTTGTGGACTTCAAATCTAAGGTAAAAATCCTTCAGTTTGTTCACCTTTTGCATATCATTATTGGTTATAAGTCTCTTCCTGCACAGATCCGTATTTATTTCCCTTTTCATGGCATCCCACAGTTTTTTGGAGTCTCCCAAGTTAAACCTCTGCTCAATATTGTCTCTGTGCTGCTTTCTTGCATTCTTTAGCATTGCATGTAGTTCCTTCTGGACTTGCTTGATTTCCCTTCTATCATGATCGATAAAAGACATTTTTATCCTATTTATACAATCCTTTACTTCCTTCATAATTTAGGGTTTGTCATTAGGAAACACTGTAACCATTTTTGTCTCAACAACCATGTCCACATAAAATTGTATATAATCTGTAATAGTTTCTGACTGTAGTCTTATCAATGTACATTTCATGAAAAACTTGACAGTCTGTACAAGCAAAACAACCCCTTAATATTGCAATGCTATCCTCCGACCACACTGCCACTGTGCATCTGTGGCTTACTACTCTTTAAATATCTTATATGTAGGTGTAAAGTGATCAATGGAAAGGAGGAGACGAGAACCGGCTTTTCAATATAAATAATAGTTTTAATGATAAACTCAAAAGACCACATAAACACACACATGACGGACATGTCCACTAACGATCTCTCTCTCCCGCACGATACTCTGCAGTCGGCCTTTAAACCTCAGAGGCTTGATTAGCCTAATACGGGACGGGGTGCGTAGGATCACGACCTGGCCCCGCCCTCCGCCCTGCCACAGTAGGGTTTAAATGAATTGTGTTTTGATCGCAGTTTGACAAAGGGGGTTTAGACTTTGCAGTGTACACATTCTTTTTATTCCCATAACACTTATCTAAGATCTTGTTTCCTCGAGTATCACACAGGGAGTTATTTAACAATTAATGGTTTTACTATTCAAACTGACTAACAAAAATAAGAATGTATATACAGTACAAACAGACAAACTAGTCTACTTTTGTGGCCTATCCCTTCTGGAGAACATCTGTTGTCCTTGTAGGACCACATGTGTAGGAGATGGATTGGTTTAATCCAGCAAGTCATCGAGGAAGATAATTTTTTATGGGAATAGTATAAGTTATGAATCTTTATTTCTAGCTGTAGAAATAGTCAATGTCATTATTGAAGATATTGTTATATATCTTTTTTTAGTTGGCATGAAAGGTCACCTTGAGAAGACAAAATGAGACATTCATTTTTGTTTGTGCCTTTCAAATGTGGCTGACCTGCATTGGTGTGGCATGTTAGTGGGTTTTTAATCAGCATGGATATTTATTTATTACCCTCAGCCTGGAGCTAATTTTTTTCATCTCACTCACGCTCCTGTTTGAGGTCATTTACATAGAGCCCTCTTCCCAGGTCTGTTGGGAGAGGATTATTGTATTAATTGCTTTTTGGTATGATGGAGAACAAAGCAGTCTTTCTCTTCCGCTTCTTCATATTCCAAGTGAAGTTTGTGTGAAATTAGCCACTTGGGAAGAAGCCCTTGACCGAGATATGGTTTAGTAATTGTTCTCGTCATTTTATGGTTTCAATTTTTTAATTTTAGTTTTCTGTTTAATCACCCATTTTTCCTTTCAATTATGTTAAGTTTTAGTTTTTCTGTGTTTTCTAGTTTAAGTTTATTTTTAGTTTTTCAGTAGCTTATGTGTTTTTAATTTTAAGTTCTAGTTTATGCATTTTACTTAACTTAGATAATTTGTATTTTGCAATAAAGTCGGCACTGCACACTTTTGCTCCCATGTTGCTCACACGTTTGGGAGCAAAGGTGTGCCAAATTCTTTGGGTTTTGTGATGTAAGTTTTTCTAGTCGTGCAGCTATATTTGTAGTTTTTTGTAGATTTGTTCTGCTTGTAAATGTTTTTATAATTTATGGTTTACAGCATTAAATGTCTAAGGGCTTTTTAGTGTTCTCATTATCTAGTGGCATTTTCATTATTTATGAAGGCGGGTTGTAGCAGCTTAATATCTTACTATATATTTTTCAAATAATTCACGGTCACTTTTCATTTAGTTTTGTTAGTTTTGGAGTGATAAGTTCGTTTTAGTGGATTTTCACCTCTTCTAATTATGTTAGTTTGCATATTGGTTCTAGAAAATATCTACGTAGTATCTTTTGTTTTACAACAATAAAACAAATCTGTTTATTATGTTAACAATAATAACACCCATAGACTCATCTGCAATGGCTGAATATGGTACCTCGTGGACACAGTGAACACTAGCGGTACAATAGCTTCCATAGTCTCCACACATACATACAAGTGGATTGATTTGTGTGTTTGTGTGATTGCTACACAATATGGCAACAAAGAGTGATTGAACATCTCTTTGCAATCATGGGTCGCATACCACTTCTTTTTGGAGCAACCTGTACGTGACCCTTGTCGGCAAGGTGATAAATGACCTAACAATGTGGCCTGACATGGGCAGGTAATGTCAGTAACTCTCCCACCACAAAGACCACCGCATGCTCGATAAAATTGAATTTTATGTATGTGTGTAGATGTGCACATGTGAGTTCATCCCTGTTCACATCCATGTTGTGGGATATATTTTGCTTCATCTCGCTGTTATAGGATAAGTTTATCTTTGTCATTCTGTTTTGGATGTTTTCGCTGGTCTATGCAAACGTGGATGGCTGGGCTGAAATGTTTTATGATCCGTGGATGAATGGATGGACGAATACTAAGCATAAAGCTGAAGTTTGGCATTTCTGCACCAAGAGCATCACCAAATGGAATTATAAAAATGACTGTTTTCAATCAGATAGTCCCACCCCAATCTCGCCTCATTGGTTGAGTCAATTTAGCTCTGCCAAGCTGGTCGGGGTGTTCAAACAAACAGAGCGCAGTTTTGATTGTTTTACACTTTTCGGGGACTTAAACCAACTTTAAGCTTCCTTGTACTTGTCTTTGCATTTTCAGCTGGGGTAGGAAAAAGCATTAAAAAAGACACACTTTTGCTTTTATACATGAACAGGAAGGAATTTCTTTATCTTGAGGGTTAACCTGATACTAAAGAGTTCCTTACTTATGGATCGCCTGCATGTGCCTTTTGGGCAACTTTTAAGAACAAATGTAAAGTTGAACTCTCATTCGGATCCTCTATCGCTAAGGCCAAATATCTTTGGGTCTCTCTGTTCTCTCATGTGTGGTTAATATCTCCTGCTTGATTCAGATCTGATTCTCTGATAGTTTTTGCAGCAGCAGGCTGCCTTTTCAGGCATTTTCAACCCACAAATATGAAATGATCTCTTCACAATTACTTCTGAAACCTGCTTTTAGAGTGAGTGAAGCCTGTGGCCTCTATTACCCACAATCCCAGTGCTTTTATTACCTGTTTAGAGCTAGTCTCGCTCACAGGCATTGTAATGATGGCCTTAGGACAAGCGTCGAGGCTTGAGATATTTCTTTCTTTCTCTCCATCTCCCTCTCTCCCGTTCTGTATCTTTTAAGTCCAAAGGCGCCTCCTGAAGCTTGATGCTTTTGACAAAAGTGTCTCAAATTGAAAAGCTCAAAAGTGTGGACCACCATCTGTGTTACCATGGAGACTGTAGGGTTTTTTTTCCCTTCCAGAGTGGAGAGCACCAGTTCCATGGCACTCTAATTGCCCTGTCAGACAGTGGCATAGGAGGTTTTAATGTAGAGTTTGGTACTCAATGCCATAAGTGGAGAACATATTCTCATTTTGTGAGTTTATTTAGAGTTTGGATAGAGTGATATATATAGTGAAACTGAGAAGCCAAAATTAGTGGTCAACCTATATGGGTTTTTTATGGCCGATGCAGATATCCTGAAAGCAGTGTGGCCGATAGGCCAATACAATGTCGATATAGTACACAATTTAATATAGTAAATGGCAAACATGAAATTGCTATAAAATAAATAAATAATAAACTCTTATTTAACACTATAGTTACTCAATTTCACACAAAACTAAAAAATAATATTGTATTTTGAATGGTAGATAGCAGTTTCTTCAGATTTGTTTAGTCTTAAAATGTTAGTAATTTATTTGCACATTAAGAAATTGTTAATATATTAGGAAGAAGGAAATAACAGTACATACAGTAGACCAGCAACCATTGATGGCATGTCCGCGCAATCACATTTACTTAGAAAATATTGAATCAGACCAATTGTACATATAGTGCATAGTGAATAAGACATTTACATTTACATGTGAAGTGCTTTTAACTTGGGCTGCATCTGAAAACGTAGGCAGCTGACTTGCTACCTTGCTGCCTAATCTGTTAATGGATTAACTGACATCTAGTTTGAATGAATGGAACTCTTAAGGAAACTGGTCTCAGTTTGAACAGTTTGAAAAGCACCTAATTTTCATTGTACCTCCATATGCAGCCTCCAGATACAGCATTTTCCTGGTTTCAGATGCAGCCTTGAAGTTGCACTCATGCAGATCCAGTGCAAGCAACAATCTCCTGACATTTTAAACGGCATGGATCGCCTACTTGGATTGTAACAGACGGACCATCATGATTTGTGAATGAGAACTTTTGATCCTGATCCTGAAGTTTTTGATTCTGGCTGATAGAATGCACGCTTCAGAGGAAGATTTTAGATGAGCGCTCGACAGGAAGAAAACTTTGGATTTTTGTGAGGTTCGTGAATTACATATTTTTAAACGAGATATCTGCATATTTGTATATAATAGAAGTTTTATTGAGATTGAGATCATTAGAAAAGTCACAGGGAAGTGCTGAGGAGAGACTGTGAGAATATGTGCTTCAAAGGAAGATTTATGAGCGCTCCACAGGACGCTGGTTCTGCTGAAATTGTGTGAGGTTGGTTTATTACATCTGTTTAATCAAGATGTCTGTATATTTGGAGATGGTATATGATATTAGTTTTATTGTCATTTGCCTTTCTATCATTAGACAAGACAGTTAAAAGTTACAGGGAATTGTTAAGTAGAGAGAGGGATAATGAAACGGGTGAGCACTTTAACATTATGAGCTCAAACGCGTCTAGCGTGGCTCGGATAAGCAGACCGTTTAAATGACACTGTGTTGCACACCTGTCTATTATTGAAGTAACACAATGGCATATAACAACAAAGCTAACCATGACTGGTCATTTACATGTCACTGACGCTTCATATGCAAGCAGGTGATTTTCGGCACCTTCAAAAAAAAAAAAAATAGACCAATTGGGAATATTTATCAACCGATGCCGATAATTAAAGTCAGAGTGTCAGCCGACCAGTAACCAAAATGTTCCTGTGTAAGCTCTAGGCAAATAAACTTTTGTTTTTGAAAGTCTCTTCAAAATTCATTGTAACTTCTTGTACTGAGTTAAGACTTTTTGCACTCTGACAGTACTTGAAGACCCGGGGGTCTATATTAGTTTTTTCGCCTTCTAGGCAAAAAAAAAAAAATTATTGTTTACTTTTTGATGATGTTTATGATCTTGTCAGCATTGTGCGATATATTTTGCTTGTGTTTTTCTTCAAAGAGTTGCATACCATGCAAAATTCAGAATGCAAAAATAATCCTAGATATTTTGGTGACCACAAACTGGTTGGTTTGAAATATTTAAAAGCTTTGGCAAAAAGGTTCTGTCAGCATTTCATTGTCATTAAGTAGTCCCCCACAATGTTGCAGCTGTTGTTGTGCCTCAGATCTCTGTTTGAGGAGATGTACAGTGTGGCCCTCTGTCATTGCAGGGTTGTTGATGTAAAACCCTTTTGCTGTACGGTAATGGGGGAAAAATTGTCTGTGGCGGAGATTGCTCAATGCTCGAGGCCATGTGAAAGAGCAGTGGTGATCTCACCTGCCCTAAGGCTACGGCTCTGGGCACTGAGCACATTGTGTTTCCTGAAGGGCCACGTGTGCAGGGCCCCATTCTCTCCACAGCCATACATCTGCTGTCAGTCCATCGTTGACTCTCATGAGCAACCGGTGAAGAGCAGAGACACGGAACAGGGTAATCAATTGCTTCCATTTAGCTGTGAGCAAGCAATTGTTCACAAGTCTTTCAAACAGAAATGAAAGTGAAAGATGAAGAGAAACTGAATTAATATTAAGAGTGGAAATCAGCAGGCACCTGGTGATACAGTATTTTATATCGGTATCTGGGTTTGCGATATTATAATATTGTGACTCGGTACTTTTGTGACGTGTACTGTATTGTAGGGATGCATCGATATAATATTTGTGTGTAGAAAACTGATTATTAAAACAACATCTGCCGATACCGATAGTTTTGATAATTCTGATATTTTAAGCTACCTTGTTTCAAATCACTGATAATTAGAGGGATACTTCACTTAAAAATTTAAATTCTCTCATCATTTACTCCCCCTCAGGGCATCCAAGATGCGTATGACCTCCTTCTGCAAAACACAAAGATTTTTTTGAAGAATATCTCTGCTTTTGGTCCATACAGTGGTGGTGGTGTAGTGGTCTAAGCACATAACTGGTAATCTGGTAATCAGAAGTTCACTGGTTTGAGCCCCACAGCCACCACCATTGTGTCCTTGAGCAAGGCACTTAACTCCTGTAATAATTGCACTGTAAGTCGCTTTGGATAAATACAAATGCATAAATGTAAATGTACATTGCAAGTGAATGGTGGCCAGAAGTTTTAAGCTGCAGAATGCACATAAAGCAGCATTAAAGTAATCTATATGCCTCCAGGGGTTAAATCTATGTCTTCAGAAGCTAAATGAAGGTGTGGGTGAGAAACAGATCAATATCGCTATCTACTGGTCGTGGCTGGTCAAAGGTGAAGATTTATAGTAAAAAAGGACTTGTATATTGATCTGTTTTCCTTTTAAAAATATATTTTTTGGGGGGTGAACTACACACAACTTTGCCTACAGTCTAAAATGTAATTAAAATAAGAACTTTGCTAAAATTAAATAAGTAAAATTTCTAAAAAAAATGTAAATGTTCTTAATGAAGCTTGTCCCTTTTTAGCTGAAACAGTTTGCGCTTTATCTTTAGCAAACTCAATAGAATTATATTCCTTGCTATATCAACCTTAAAGTTAAGTAATCAAATTAGATGTGTTAGTTTAAAATGCTAGTTAATTGTCGTGAAATTCTAGCATTGCAAATCTAACAAATCGCAAATCGCCTTTCATTGTCACCCAATTCAAAGTAATTCCACACAAGAGACATATTCTTTCAAACAGCATGAACTGTAGGCTAAATGTCTGACACATTTTCCAGCCCTCTTTTGTAAGAAAATAATTAGCCCTGATGCATCCTTATAACAATCACCTGATGTCCGATAGTGCATATAATTGCTTTTATCAGCCAATAATAATGATTGGTCGATACATGCATCTCTGTTGTATTGCCATTAAAAACTGTGACATATTGCAAACTTTTAGTCACTCGTTTTTCATTCATCTTCATTGAACGCAACAAGTGCTGAGCTTCTTTCTTTACTTCATCGTAGAACATTTGAATTAGTGTCAAAAGCGATGTGAAAGAATATCATTCCTTGGTTGCAGAGCGTTTAACAGTACACGAAAACCCTTGTAGTGTAGCAGTACGGATGATATCCTTACAAATGAAACAAGAGTTCGTTCTTAGCGCAGTCTTGTTGAATAGAAATATCTGAGTGTTCATTGACCAAATTCTGCAGCACATTTCATAATTTTTTTTAAATTTGCTCTGAGTGGTTCTCCAAAAATATTCATGTAAAAATAAAAAAAATAAAAAAAAGAATATATAGATTTTTGGCATTACAATTTTTACAATTAATGACATGGTTTATGGTGTGTTAAAGGCAGTGCTTTAGGGGTGCTCGGCTGCTGAATTTATGACAGAATTTTGACCTGTGAGCTTTTATTCTCCTCAAACACTCACAAGCACATAGAGGAGCTAGAAATGCCAGAGGAGGCCATGGTCTGCCTTGCGTTTGTCCTGTGAGTACAGAACGAGAGAAGGGAGGGAGTGAGTATGTTCTGTTGAACATCAGCATGTCAAGTTCAACAAGTCAGCATCACTTTCACTCCCCACTGTATCTCTCTTTCTTTGTTCTTCTAGATCTCTCACTACGATGACAATCAGAACTTGTTCGATTCTTTAGACCTACATTTAGCACAGAGGCTCAATCTTTTAGAGGATGAGGATGATATTAAAGGAATACTCAGGGCCAGGTTTACGATTTCTGAGGCCCCAAGCAACCGACGAACCCGTGGCCCATTTGCTTAAAAAATTGCATAAAAATGTATTTTAAATCCTAATTTTAAATTCATCCTATCAGCCATCGTTGACAAGTACATTCAAAACATTTAATGAAATAAAAATCAAGTTAAAGATAATGAATGCATGTTTTCCAGTTTTCCCACAATATAGTAATAAAAAGCAATATTTATCTACATATATTTTTACAAAACTCTTTTCTTTTTTAATGAACTGGGTGTACAAAACCTACTACTTCTCTCAATAACATTTCGGAATTCAGTTGTTATTTATTATTATTATTATTATTTATTAACCCATCAATTAATATCCAGTTTGTCATTATAATATGATACAGTATTATTATTATTTTGATGATTTGTTGTGTACAATAGTAATTTAATATATATCTGTCTTATTTACTTTAATTTCACCTTATATTATAATGCTGCAGTGTATTGTTCACCGTGTTGCAGAAGGCTGTGTTTTTGTAAGCATCTTAGACAACATTCGTAATAGTATTGTAACTATAAACAAGGAACGGAGGCTCAGCTCACTAGAGCAGAAGGGGAAAAAATATTGACGTTTATAAAGTGCTTTGCTTGGTGCAGAATAATCTGGAATAATGTTAAACAATGTAACAATCACCTCTTTGCAACCTGAACTTGTTCAGATTGTTAAATCATTGTGACACCTGTGCTAAAAACTATCTAGACTCAGTGAATGAATCCGAATGCAGGTGTCTTGACATGCATTTTTGAGACATGAAGTTCTTTTTAATTTAACACAGTGTCTAAAAATGTGCCGGTCCTGCATGAGACACTGAAGAAACAGTGAGATGTGGTGCAGCAGTCAAGGACGTTCGTCCAGCACATTTACATTGGAAAACAATGGAAATACCGAGCAAAAACACGTTCGGTGTGAACAGCCCCTCATCCGTTCACATGTATCTGTGAGTGAGAGTGCATGGGTCAAACAAGGCCTGCTTATTTTTTCATAAGTTGCAAATCCGAGCCCAAAAACTGACCCGAACCCGGTGGATCTCTAATGTGAATTGCTCTAACAACGCTGTCAACAGCGTATTCGTGCGTGTACACAGATCAACATGTTACCCCTCCAGTGGTTATTGCGGAGCATTTCTAAAGGGGCGGGGGAGCCCCCGATGTCTGGGGCCCCACGCAATTGCATGATTTGCGTGGAGGTTAAAACCGCTACTGGGAATACTTCACCCAAAAGTTTTAATTCTGTAAGCATTTACTCAACCTCATATCTAAACACCTGTTGAGCTTTCTTTCTTTCTTTCTTTCTTTCATGGAACACAAAATAAGTTATTTATTGCTGAATGTCCAAGCTGATGTATTCTGTGAAATTCAAGTGAATAGTGACTACAGCTGTTAAGCAACATTTTTAGTGAATAACAATGAAAAATTTAGCATGTTCCTCACACAAAGCCATTTTTATTGTTTGTTATTTCGTACCAAAACACTTTCCCGGACTTTCAGTTTCATCATACCACGTTGGTGGAATGACCTTCCCAACTCAATCCGTGAAGCTGACAAAAAACGGCTAAAAACACATCTTTTCCAAACTTTCCATACTTAAATCTGTTTTGTATACTATTCTGATGATAGTGAAACTTTGTAGTATGGCACTTTTCATACCACTGTCTCCTTAAGATGATTCGCTTATGTTTTCCTCTTTTGTAAGTCGCTTTGGATAAAAGCGTCTGCCAAATGAATAAATGTAAATGTAAATGTTATTTAAGTCCCTTTGGAGCTTGACAGCCCCGGGTCACCATCCACTTTCATTATTATATGGAAGAGAGCAATTTGAACATTCTTCAAATCTTCTGCTTTTGTGTTCCATTGTAGAAAGATAGTAATATAGGTTTTGAACTTTTGACAAACCCCCAAATAAAGTAAAGAATACTTCATTTGCATTTTCTGAAAAATAAAAATTGATTGTAATGTGGCAAAATTGTGTACGTTTTTTTGTTAAAATGAGCCCATGAACGTGCAATGGAAAATCAACAATTTTTGGGGTTGTTTTTTTTACCAAAGCCTTTCAGATGTCTTCGTAAGACTTGGAAAGTGGCCCACGAGCTGCATGGACTATTTTTTTATGGCCCATTTGATTTATTTTTTATTTTTTATTTTACGCAAGGCTCAATCCACTGCTATTGTATTGAAAAGACGGGATTTGATATTTATCCTTTTCAGGATATGTTAACTGTTCCTTTCAGGCTGATTCATTTGGAATATCATTACTGTTCTACCTTGCAAGCACTGTACCAATCACTTTTGAAGATGATGAATATTCACATGAAGTACTAAATATTTAAAGTGCATGGATAAACACTCTTATGTCTAGTGGGACACAGGACTTTCATCTCTCTATGTGCTGAATAGGATGGATTTTGCTGCATGTGTAGATAAACCGCTTTTGCTTTGTATTGGTTAAGCTAGTCTTGGTCTGAATGGGGGGGCTGTCAGTGTTGTTCTAGTTCTGCTTAGCACCAGCCATCTCTTGTTGAACTAAATACAAGTGATCAAAACACAGGCTGACACCACCACCCACACACTACCCCCTCATATTCAGCCCTCATTACAGCCACATAAAGAACTAATGAAGTATCAATGTGAAGGGACATACCTGAAATGCTGGATGGAGCCCACTTAAATTATGAGCTTTGTAATTCCTACTCTTTGTAGTCTCACTGCACCTCTTTTTTTCTGCTCTTTGGTCTTAATTTATTGTCTCATAATGCAAATTGTTCATCATTTATGAATGGATCATGATAGAAAAGACAGGAAGCCTCTTTTCCTACTCATATACTGATCTGGGCCTCTTAAGGGATTGGCGCAACTGCGTGTGAAGTCTTTCTTTGTAGTTCTTGGATGTAAGATTGCAGAAATAACATCTTAAACCAGCTTAAGCTGGTATAAGCAGGTCTCCCAGCCTAACCATTTGAAAACTGATTAAAACCCCTCACAACTTTTCCCAACCAACTGACCAGCCAGACCAGGTTGGGAGACTAGCTAAGTCCAGCCAATCAGCTTATGCTGTTTTTAGCTGTGTGTATTTTGTTTTTTGAGCTTTCCCTGGTGTGTTTTTTACCTAAATGGTTTGACAAAGGCCCCGTCGCTAACCACTTGCCCTCCTCACCTTGCCATCTGTCTTATCTAAGCCTCTGAAGTCTCTAATTTACTTTTCAAATGTGTTCAGAGTAATTGGGTTTTAATTACCATTTTAAATTCTGTTTTGATATTTAAATCAGTCTTGTCATTGGAGAGAAGAGCAAGTCACTCTCTGTTATCTTTGACTTTGCTTTACTGCTGTGCCTTATTGCTGTTTACGCTCTTATGCCAGGCACAGAGTTGAGTCACAAAGTATTCACTGACAAGGTCTCATAGACAAAGACCTGCTAATGGCATGCTTTCTTATTCACAGTAAATATTAATTAGCTTCCATCAACTGCATACTTCAGTGAATCCCTCCAACAGTTGGTAAGATGTTTTTGAGGTGTTTTATTTTTGTCCTTTTTCATCTAACACATTTGCTCTGAAGAATACTGATAAGATGAACATGTACACAGAAAACAGAGCACAAAGAGAAAAGTCGGTTAGATGTTTCAACAGATGTCTGAAGGATTTCAAAAGTACAGCGTAGCTCATCATGGAGACTTATTTAGCTCTAGTTGGATTAAGTAGTCTGATAAGAATAAGGAATCTGTGTTCTCTCTAGAAGAGGCAGATGAGAAATTGTAATATGCTGTCTTGAGTTGTCATGATACATATTTTTCAGTATTTGAAACCAATTTAATACCACTGTTGTGCTAATGAGCACACTCCTTTATTTAAAAGTCAGTATTAATATAAGTATTAACAATCAAATTAAAACAGAGGCATGTAGCCTTCAAGTATTTCTCAATTAAGTAAACATTGCTTCAAGCTTTTCAAGTGATTATTCAAGTAAGCTGACAATAAAATGAAGTACAAAGAAATAAAAGAGCAGTGAGAGGTTTTCCATTTTTCTTTTCAATAGTGTTAGTATATATATATATATTATACATTAACGCCATTATAGACAGTAGCAGGTCAATTAGGCTGCTACTTTCATTATTAAAATCCAATGTTTTGTTGTTGTGCTGTATCTTTACATTCACAAACAAGACAAACCTTTGTGACATTACATACTCGTTACTTCTAACATGTTCATTGAATCAGTTTGTCTGTTTGGTGATTATAATGCTTGAACAGAGCTTTGACTCTGAAAATAACAGAATTCATTAGTCCCCTCTTCTTCGTCATCTTCAAGAAGAGTCTTGTTTTTCTTTTATCTTGTTCTGTTACACAAGCATTAACAGACGTGAACATGCCCGGATGCTTGCAGATCTGCTATGTGAAAAATGAAGCCCCTGATCTCTTGAAGATCTCTGAAGTGTATAGTTCTCATTCCTCACGGCATATTCTCAGATCAGAGTTCTGGATCTGAGTTCTTCAGATTTGTTGCCATGTAATACAGTGATCTATGAGAATGTTTAATCTCAGTGAGCCTTTAGAGGCATCTTGGAACAAGTTGTTTCTTCTGCATACCTGTATTTCTAGAGATGACAGTAAAGGCCAAAGTATAGTTCACGCATCCACATTTTGGGTCGCTCCACGCACAGTTTGCGTGCCGTAAATTTAGTCATAATCCAATCCAGCTTGACTACATGCAGGACAGATTTTCTTGACTCACGGATGCTGTAATCATCTGTGTGCATCTTCGGCTATTATTCTAATAAAGAGTATCACAAACAAGTTGTGGTGGGCACACATCAATACACACATTTGTATTCACTCAAGGTCAGAAGTGTATACTCACAAACGCGGTCGACCAGGCGCGAGCCAATCCGGAACATGCAAAAATGAAGTATACCTACGTCTTAAACTTGTAGCATCAATTTCTATAGCGTTTGAAGCTCTGAATTTCTTTATTCAAATCCCTTTATTGTCACACAACCATATATACACAAGTGCAACAGTGGGTGAAAATCTTTGGTGCAGTTCCGTGCAACATAGCAGTCATGACAGTGACGAGACGTATATCAATTACAACAAACAACATATTTACACAACACAATTTACGAATAATAATATACAATGTACAGTATACAATACACACAATATAGAACACACATACACAATAAAAATAGAATAGTGTGTGTATATGTGTGTGTATGTGTATATATATATATATATATATATATATATTACACAATAAAATATACAGTAAGTTATATTGTGCTGTATTGACATTCAGGCTGTCGGTTGATATTCAGTTACCAGTATTGTTAAGAGAGAATATCATTTATTATAGTCCAGTGTAAGATTAATACAGTGCAGTGCTATATTTTTATCGTGAGAGATCAAGAGTTCAAAAGTCTGATTGCTTGGGGGAAGAAGCTGTCATGGAGTTGGCTGGTGCGGGTGCTGATGCTGCGATACTGCCTGCCTGATGGTAGCAGTGAGAGCAGCACATGGTTCTGGTGGCTGGAGTCTCTGATGATCCTCCAAGCTTTTTTCACACAACGCCTGGTGTATATATGTCCTGGAGGGGGGGATGCTCACCTCCGATGATGTGTCTGGCAGTTCACGTCATCCTTTCCAGGGCTTTGCGGCTGAGGGCAGTGCTGTTGCTGTACCAGTCAGTGATGCAGCCAGTCAGGATGCTCTCTAAAGTGCTGGTGTAGAACCGTGTGAGGATGTGGTGGTACATACCAAATTTCCTCAGCTGTCTCAGGTGATGAGCCTTCTTCACAATGGCTTCAGTGTGGATGGACCATGTGAGTTCAAGTGATCTGGTACCGAGGAACTTGAAGCTGCTGACTCTCTCCACCAGTGAGCCATTAATGGTGAGGGGGCTGTGTTCTCTGTCTTTTCTCCTGAAGTCCACCACAAGCTTCTTGGTCTTGCTGACGTTGAGGGAGAGGTTTCGCTCCTGGCACCAGTGTGTCAGAGTGTGCACCTTCTCTCTCTAGACTGTTTCATCATTGTCAGTGATCAGACCTACCACTGTCGTATCTTCAGCAAACTTAATGATGGCATTGGAGCTATGTGTTGCCACACAGTCATAAGTATAGGGAATATAGGAGTGGGCTGTGAAAACAGCCCTGCGGGGCTCCAGTGTTAAGGGTCAGTGATGAGGAAATGTTGCTGCCCATTCTAACCACCTTGCGTCTGCTTGACAGGAAGTCCAGGATCCAGCTTCACAGCGAGCTGTTTAAGCCCAGAGTTTCTCATCAAGCTTGGAGGGCACTATGGTATTGAATGCTGAGCTGTAGTCTACAAAACGCATTCAGACAATCTACTCCCGTTCATACAAACCCCAGTGGTTAACTGTCTGAAAGCAGCAAGGCTGAACTACATTTCCCAGTAGTGTGACAGTAACACAGAATTTTACGTCTTCTTTTTAGATAATAAATGATAGCTTAAAGCTTTATAAAAAATAACGTAATAAGGGGGCCTGGTTCGCTCAGCTAGTATTGATGCTGACTACCACCCCTGGAGTCACGAGTTTGAATCCAGGGCGTGCTGAGTGACTCCTAAGCAACCAAATTGGTCCGGTTGCTAGGGAGGGTAGAGTCACATGGGGTAACCTCCTCGTGGTAGCGATTAGTGGTTCTCGTTCACAATGGGGCAAGTGGCAAGTTGTGCATGGATCGCGGAAAGTAGCATGAGCCTCCACATGCTGGGAGTCTGCGCGGTTTCATGCACAACGAGCCACGTGATAAGATCTAAGGTCTCAGAAGCAGAGGCAACTCCTCCGCCACCCGGATTGAGGTGAGTAACCGTGCCACCACGAGGACCTACTAAGTAGTGGGAATTGGGCATTCCAAATTGGGAGAAAAGGGGATAAAATAAATAAATAATTACTTAATAAATAGCTTCAGTAACTTTAGAAGGTTTAGTTTTATAAATTAACTTAAATTAATAAAAATATAAATTATAGTTAAATACTGCTGTTAAGATATCTATTTTTTTTTATTTCATTTCTATAAATTAACATGTTTTATATTATTAATTGCATTTAGTTTACAGTATGTATCATGCTTGGTTCTGTCTAAATTCCTTTGTGCAACAATTTTTTTTTGTGCTAGATACACAGGCGTTTGGAATAATGCACAGATTTAGCTGTCGGAAGGAAATTGTTAATTTAATTCACCAAAGTGGCATTCAACTGATCACAAAGTGTAGTCAGGACACTACTGATGTAAAAATTGCACCATCAACAGTAGGCCCCATTTCCAGCAGCCATCACTAGAACACCTTACCCTTGAGTAATTATGCTAAATTGCTAATTTGGTACTAGAAAATCACTTGCCATTATATCAAACACTGCTGAAAGCTATTTGGTTTGTTAAATGAAGCTTAACATTGTCCTTGTGTTTGTTGTTGATTTGCCACAGTATGCAATAGA
Organism: Xyrauchen texanus; assembly: GCF_025860055.1. Lineage (NCBI taxonomy): Eukaryota > Metazoa > Chordata > Actinopteri > Cypriniformes > Catostomidae > Xyrauchen > Xyrauchen texanus. The sequence continues at coordinate 28,709,322 of NC_068292.1, forward strand.
CTGGCAAGTCTTAAGGTCAATATTAGGTCAAAAATGGTAAAAAAAGAAACCGCTTTCTCTAGGAACTCGTCAGTCAATCATTGTTTTGAGGAATGAAAGCTATACAATGATTGATAGAATACAATTGCCCAAAAAATTGAAGATTTCATACAAAGGAATACACTACAGTCTTCAAAGTCAACTTAGGACAACTGGCTTTAACAAGCACAGAAAGAGATGTGGAAGGCCAGATGTACAACTAATCAAGAGAAATAGACGCCTCACATGTCCTCAGCTGACAGCTTCATTGAATTCTACCCACTCAACACCAGTTTCATGTACATCACTAAAGAGAAGATTCAAGGGTGCAGGCTTTACGGGAAGAATTGCAAAGAAAAAGACACTTTTGAAACAGAAAAACAAAAAGAAAAGGTTAGAGTGGGCAAAGAAACACAGACATTGGACAACAGATAATTGGAAAAGAGTGTTATGGATCTTAACCCCATTGAGCTTTTGTGGGATCAGCTAAGGTGTAAGGTGTGTGATGAAGTGCCCGACAAGACAGCCACATCTATGGCAAGTGCTACAGAAAGCATGGGGTGAAATGTCACCTGAGTATCTGGACAAACTGACAGCTAGAATGCCAAGGATCTGCAAAGCTGTCATTGATTTTTTTTTTATGAGAACTCTTTGAAGTATTTTAAGGACTTCTGAAAAAAAAAAATATTATTGTAATAGTAATTTTTCAGATTATTAATGTCCTGACTATACATTGTGATCAGTTGAATGTCACTTTGGTGAAACAAGTACCAATTTATATCCATAAGAGCAAAATCTATACATTATTCAAAACTTTTGGCAACTTTTGGTGTGTGTGTGTGTGTGTGTGTATATATATATATATATATAAAATCATACATTTATTAAATTATTTACATTTACATTTATGCATTTGGCAGACGCTTTTATCCAAAGCGACTTACAGTGCACTTATTACAGGGACAATCCCCCCGGAACAACCTGGAGTTAAGTGCCTTGCTCAAGGACACAATGGTGGTGGCCGTGGGGTTAGAACCTGTGACCTTCTGATTAACAGCCCTGTGCTTTAGCCACTACGCCACCATTTTTACCGGTACTTCAAATTATGAGTAGCTTGGCAAGCTACAGTTTCCCAACTCTGGCATTCACTCACACAAACACACTCTGGTATAAGTTTCACTTTTTCAGAACTTCTCAATGGCTTTTTGTGTGGACTGTGAATGTCTTTTCTCAGGGCTGTGTTGTGCACAGCTGCAGGCCTTTGCTTGAGGCAAGTGAGAAATTTCTGCCTGGATGTAATTGGTGTGACCGAGGCCTGCAGTCATTCTGTACCTTTACCTATTCACAAACTGTTAGCATGCATTAAAGGCCCTGCGTTTTCAGGTGTAACCGAACATCTGAAAGGACAATCAGCCAGGCCTTTCAGTTTGCTTCAAGCGGTTTAAAGGCCATTTTGTAAAAAAAAATTTTTTTTTACTTATTCTCTATTTAATTTAAACCTTTTTATGTACAGCCTGCTTGTGAATGATTAGAGAAAATCCACTGTTTGTGCGATCTTGTGGATTTGTGCTTGGAATCGGGCCAAAAGGCAGATGGAACATTTGTGTCCGTGGTAACCAGTAAAGGTAGCGTATGTTATTTGTGCATTCTGTGCTAATGATATTGAATTTATCTGTGTCTCTGCCCTTTTGCAGAGAATGATAACGAGCCATTTGAAAGGCCAGCTTGCTTGTACACCCCCCACTCCCCTGCTTGTATGCCTGCTTCATAGACAAATGCTTCCTCTTTCTGTATCTCTGCCCGTCTATCTGCTTATCTGCCTCTCTGATGACTTTTTTTTACCTCCAAACGTCATTTTTGCATCTACATACCTGTCTGTTGTTCTGTCTATTATGGTATCTCTGTCTTCTCTAAATACATGTCTCTCTGTCAGTTTTGCTTGTCATCTCTTTTGTTCAAGCATTATGTTGGCCACGTGCACACTGCAAAGTTTTAGGAGTGGCAATAGAATTTAAATACATGAGTGTATCCACAATGACCATTTCCACACTAATATGTTTTCGTTTGAAAACACGTCAACTTCATTATGTTTACGCCTCTCATCCACACTAGAATGATGTTTTCCTGCATAGAAAATGATGTGCCTCTAAAACGCTCTCTATTGCCTCATACTTTGGAAAATCAAAAACGTCAGGAAACTGAAAACGAATTGGTGTGGATGTGGCGGAAATCATAATTTTTCTTGTGTGTACAGAATACAGTAGTTACTTTGATATATGTGATATGATATAATTGCTATGTTTTAGCATCTTGTGGCTGTAAACAAGAAACATGGATATCAACAGTTTGACCTGAATTTTTTTTACTATTTTTGACAGGAGACGTATTAACGTCTAAAATAAAAAAAAACTATTAACAGAGGCACAGGTTTTTGTTAATGCATGTTAAGGCCTTTGTCTTGGATATTGTTGATTTTAGATTTCTTGTATTTTTTTTAAAATCATCTTTCACTTCAGGAACAGCGAAAATGAGGGGCATTTTCCCGTCCGCTACTTTTTTCTTTTCTTTATTGTTTTTTGGACCAAATCCATTTCGTTTCAGCTCAATTGCACAGATTGTAATCTTATTCTGGCAAAAAAAAACGTCTGAAAATGAATCCATAGATCACACGGGAGGGTGCGGAGTGAGATAGAGAGGTGGATGGGGAGATTGAAGAGGGCAAGAAGGAATAATTGCATGAGTGTGAACAGCGGGACAGGGGAAATAAATAAAGGCCTGTATTTATCACCTGGCCGAATCGACACTACCTGGCCCTGTTACAATGTTATAGGAAATTACTTGTAGACAGAGAGCATGTTCTGTCTTCACTTGCTCTGCCTACAATGGCAGCATTTCAAGGAAATATAGGCGAGGTTCTGACACTAATAAATGCTTATTTATGCTTTTTGAGAGCCCCTCATTTGTCCAAATTCTAAGACAATATAATATGGATCTTTTACATAGAAAACAATGTCATAATGCATTGTGATTGAGAACTCTCATTGAGTTCAAATAGATCAAACAGTAAGAAAACATTTATTATTCTATATAATTTTTGATTGAAAAATCCAGAGATTTATATACAAATGTTGAATATTACATAAAAAATGCTGGATGGAGACACCAAGATAAAATACAATTTTCAATATACTTATTGAAAAACATATACACTTACAATTAATATTCGGTAAAACACACGTTTACCGTAAATATTCCTGTATGATTTATAAAGGTATTCAGATTTTTCCACATAAATTACTTTCTTATTCTTATCTTTGATGGAAACATGACTTATGATATCTCTTGAAATCAATTTCATGTCTTCTGTGCTGAGCACTATTTTTGTGGCATGCAAAGTTGCTACCTTGGTAGAGTGTTCCAAACCAGTCACTTGTTATGCTCCAAGATGGTTAGGATGCTGTCTTAGGAGGCAGCTGCCTAGGCAGCAAGTCAACCCTCTAGATTTTGGAACAGAGCTACTGTCTGGCCACATTATCATTCTGATTCTGCGGTATATGCAGCATGAAGTCTCTCCTACAACCCCATTCAGTTTCACAGAGACGGCTCTGTGTCTTTGACTCTCTCGGCGTCTCTGTGCTTTTGGCAGTGTTCAGAGGAAGCATAGAGATAAATAGAGAGAGAGAAAGGAGCTGGGGTATCTCTGTTATGGGGAGCTCTTTAGTGTCTTTGTGCTCGGCATGTGTCCGGCCATACCCTCACATGTACCCGCTTGTGTTTGGAGTCAAATGAAACTGCCCGTTCAGCCCTGGCAGCCGTTGCCATGGATACAGAGTGGTGATGGACCTGGAGAGAGGCTGCAGGTAATCAAGAGAGAAACAGAAGGAGAAACAGACTTCAAAGCAAGAGGGGGGTCTTACTCAATGTAACTATCTACTTTGAGAAAGACCAGGCTTTAAAACATAAAAGAAGAAAGCAACTTATCAGCTTCTTTCAGTCTCTAAAGACAATTTGACGATGTCATAAATATTTTTAGTGCAATATACTTTATATGCATTTCACATTACTGAAATACACATGTATAACACTCTTTAATGACAGTGTAGATACACAGAGATGGATCCTTGAACATTTTATAGCCTGGGTATCACATTGTAATAACTTTAATTAATAAATCATATATATTTTTTTCATGATTCTTAATAGATGAGGAGTTCATGTACAGTCAGTTTATATTTCCTATAGTGTGTGTGTGTGTGTGTGTGTGTGTGTGTGTGTGTGTGTGTGTGTGTGTGTGTGTGTGTGTGTTAATCAAAGTTACATGACATTTCTTCTTTTTAAACTTAACGTTAAAAGCTTTTACCTCAAGAACACTTTTTAAAGAACCATTAACTTTGATAAAACATATAATGGTATTCTATATACTTCGTGTAAAGCATTAATAATTGTGCTTTATACAGAGACCAACAGTATTACTGAGAACGGACTAACTCAGGCATGAAATATTGGTCATAAGTAGGACTGGGCTAAAATATAGATTTTCTGATGCATCACAATCTTCATTTGAATGATCTTGATATCAATTCTTAAATCCCAAGATTGATCTTTTACTCTATGCGCACTACTACATATACTACTACAATGAGAGGAAATCATTCACATTTGTACCAAATTTTGCGCTATGCTAATAAAAATCTGTGATTAGCCACTGGCTGGTAAATATTCAAATTTAATTCACCTGTGATTGTGTAGTATAGTAGGGAAGAAGTTCAGCAGCAAATTCAGTGAGATTTTAATACATGTTGAGGGTAAAAGCTTGATTTGACTTGTTGTCCAAAGACTAGATTTACACAATCCATTTGTCATGAAATAATGTCTCTTTTAATACCGCTTCTGTTCTTTACAGAAACAAAAAACAATTTTTTATTTCTAATCACACAAAGCTCGGTTGAGGTAAAACCATTAGAGTGTGCTCTCGTTGATATGCGCCCATTTACAGACACTTTACAGAACAGGCGGTTTTCATAAAGATTCTATACCATTTTTTTATCTTGTATTCAATAAATCAATGTAAATATTACCAAGTATGCATGTACATAATATACATAATATAACATCATATTTATTGATGAATAAATTATGGATTTGTTCATTTATGAAAAGCTAAAATGTGGCCAAAATAATTGTAAAATACATTTTTCAAATTAATATTTTCGCAATGTACCTAGTTAGAAAGTCGCCTGTATAATTAAAAGCTTTAGCTGAAAGAGAATTTCTTTCAGTATAATGGACATTGACTGAAATGTTTTGATCTGAAGGTGTATGCTTAAATGTTTGAAATTAATTTAGAAGACAAAAATTTAATTGTGCCACCATGTAAATTTATTTGATTATAAAACAAAAATGTAATAAAAAAAATTTAGTTTTTGAAATTGATGACTTGGACCAAATAATAAAGAAAAGCAGCCAGTAAGTGCCCAACATAGATGGGAACTCCTTCAATACTGTTTAAAAAGCATCCCAGGGTGATACCTCAAGAAGTTGTTTGAGAAAATGTCAAGAGTACATTTCTGCATATTCTAGGCCAAAGGTGACTAATTTGAAGAATATAACAGATTTTTGATTCATTTTGGATTTTGTTTAGTCACAACATAATCCCCATATTTCCATTTATGTTATTCCATAGTTTTGATGACTTTACTATTATTCTAAAATGTGAAAAAAATAATAATTTATAATAAAGAATAAGTGTTTCAAAATGTTTGACCGGTAGTGTATAAGGCGTCTCAAATCCCATCCTGTACCTGTAAAAAAAATTCTGCGGTAATTTGTGGGAGCCAGTGTCATTAAATTGCTTGTTTCTGTACATCTGCAGATACCCATTTTGAGCTCTTTGTGAGAGGACACTGGTGTTGACCAAACAAACTTCAAAAAGATGAACTGATACTTATCTGAAAACTAATCAGCAGATCTAATTGGGGTTGTGATATTTAAAGATTTTAGACTATGTAAACAAAATGTTTTGTTATGTATCTGAGAAAAGGAGGGTATATCAAGAACAGGTGGGTATATTGTAGCATTTTTCATATTTGAAATAAACGGTAGCAGAGGAAAATGTGGCTGCCAGAAAGATTGTTGCTTTGACACTGTGACGGATAACTATCAAAAACTGGGACAGTTCTTGGAGGGACAGTGGAGCACATGGCAGCTGAGACAGGGACATATGATGAGGACCCCTCACCTTGGATTTTGATTTGAGTCCCACACACACACACTGATTGAGCTCAGTTCCTTGAAGTGTCCTTCCCTCGGTGCAGGCGGCATTACTGGTGACCTGTTTGTCTGGAGAACAAAGATTCTTTCTTTCCCTTTTTCTATTGTTTTGTTTTCAGTGTTTTAGAGATGAACGACATTAATTTCTTAAGCACTGAGGACTTTTACGATGAGAATCTTACATTGATTATGGTTAATAAACCGACAGTGTGTAATGTCATGTGAGCGCTTTGAACTGTTTGTTTGGGAAAGGGGATAAACTGTTTAAGCAAAAACTGATCGCACAAAATGTTACGTTTTGACGTCAAGAGCGGAGAATTTTTTTGAAAGTGTATGTTTACGTTTTGATGTAAAAAAATTTGATGTCATCTTCTATATAGTTCTCTTGCCTTGTCAGGGTTATATGAGTTGATTTCTGACAGTTATTCGTGTATTGTTGGACAAATCAACACACTCACTGTTCTTATTTAATTCTCCGTACTACAGTTAATTAATCTTCTCAAATAAGCACGGTTTCACCTGTTACTTTTCTTAGTGTCTGCTTTTAAACCAGATTCATTGATTGTCCTGGTTCCACATCCATCACTCTAAATACATACTTCAATCTCAGCATCTTCATGAACACATTCCTGTCGTCCCCATCAGTCCAGCTGCCATACCACCTCAGGGGGCCACTCACAGAAGTATCACCAAGGTGTTAGAAGTATTCATTAGATGCATCTATCTATACATCCATCCATACATTCCTCTCTTCCTCCTCCTGTTCTCCCTGGGAAGCGCTAGGATTAATTGGCACATTCGATTAGATAGAATCCCTCCTTCCCTCTCTCCTCCTCTGAACTCCTTCACCTCTCTGACACTCATGAAACCTGCTGTATGGGCCAGTTTCCCAGATTCATTCTAATTGCTTTAAATTATAAACAACCATTAACTGTGTAATTTAGCCCTGAACTTTTGGTTGATGGCTTGATGAATGGAGGGTGTGGGAGAATAATTATTATATAATCCCTGATTTATTATTTCTCAAACCAAACTACTCAGCTCTGTAAAGCAGTGGTTCAACTTGGTGGGCTGCAACCCAAAAATGGGCTGTAGGTCTGTTCTGAAAGGATTGATTTCAGTAGGGGGAAAAACAATGCTAAATGCATATTATAAAATGCAACTAATCACATAATTGTGCTTAGTTTGGACAGCCAAATAAATAGGCTTGTCAACTTTTAAAAGGGGAAGATGATTCCCATATCATATTGTTAATGTCAAAGGTTGTGCGTTGAACTAAACATTATTTTGATGCAAACTGGTAGCATGGCTAGTAGGCCTAATAATACAATGTTTAGTCCAGACTTTGTTCCATGAGTTAGGCTGGTAAATACAAGTTTGGAAGATGTCAATTTTCCTATTCACTCTGCAATAAATGTCAATGTTTATGCATACTTCAGCTTGTGTGAGATATAATTTTGGTACTGTGTCAGGTCGAACATAAAGGCACAGCTGCTATTTAGTCGAGCGTTGACCCATAAACATGCCTGACCATGTGCAGCTATTTGTTTACTTTGATTTAAATAAAGATAACTGCTAAAAATGGTTCTCTTTGCACTGTTCTTTCTGAGAACACTGCAAGACATTCTCCAAGCTGCCATAGAAACATGCTTTGACATGTTGTGTGAGCTTGTTGTTTTTCTTGATAAAACAGTGAAAACACATAAAGCTGTGGAGCTAGTGTGTTTGTATGTGTGCTTGTTTTGGGGAATGTGCCTGTCTAAAACGATGAGCTTAAATACATTTTCAGATGTGTTGAGCTCATGTTACATCAACTTCTGTGGCGCATATTCTGTCACTCATCAAGGTTAATGCCACAGGTCACCATAAAATGTGTGTGACATAAGATATGGGTGATTGAGAGTGTTGATTTGCTGTGTCTTGTTGAGGCTATTTTAGAATGTGGCTAACTGAGGCCTGCGGTTGTTAAAGATATTTTTTTATTATTATTATTATTTCTAAATACTTAGTGCCATCCCAGTTTGTGCAGAGTCAGATATAAGCTATTTGTCGGTTGATTTCTCAGAGGAGTGTTACATTTTTGGTTCTGTAGTGTTATCAAAACTGTGCCCTGTTTATATTTAGCTCAACATGGCAACATTGGCTCAACCAATGGTATTAGTTTGGGTTGGGATTTCCTGTTTGTTAGACTAATAGAAGATAAGGGAAATGTTGTGGAAACCTGTTTGAAAATGGGTCCAAATTTTGTTTGGTGACAATAGTGCTGGCAAAACAAACATCTTTAAGAGTAATTTATACCAACAAGGTTTGTTTACAGTATTTAACCTAAAGGTTTGGACAATATTTGTTTGATATATTCCTGTTTACGCACTTCCCTAAACGTTTTTACCTTGGAGAATTCGACAAGAAGAGCTTTGACGATTTGTTAAAACTAATCTTGTGTGTGGTTTTAGACATGATGATCTCAGCATACTAAGGCCACATCCACACTAGGGGTGGGAAATATGACCAAAATCTTATATCACGATATCACAAATTTTATATCACAATAACAATATATATCACAATATAGTTAAATAAATTAAAAATAAAAACAATTAAAATATATATATTTCATTATTATAACCATATTGTAATGCCTATTTTTTGAGAGAGAAAAATATCCAGTCATTGAATTAAATACTATACAAATGAAAACTACTTCCTCTTATATAATTTTCTCCTTATTTGGAACTTGACAAACATGGAGTGAAAAAAAAATTTGGTGGTATTCAAAAAGTTGTAATCAGCCTTACCACAATGTTAAACTTCACATTTTAATCTGATTTTGCTGACTATATTATTATTATAAAACACTTCATTAGGCCCTTAATGGTTTAAGTAATTTCTGTAGACAATATTTGAATATCTAAATGCAAAGCCGGTTTGTTTTCATTAGAAAAACTAATGATCTAACATCATTTGAACTGAATTTTATTAACAGTGATGAGGGGTAGTTTAAAATATCCGCATGACAGATGACACATAATTGTTGGTGCATGGTAACACATTGTTTTAGCTGTTTTCCTCATCAGTGTTGGTTAGAATGTCAGGCTCTCTCGCAATTGAGATATTTGACTATTGATATTTGATATTAGCGATTTAAGGTTAAAAAAAAAATTAAATAGAATTCAAATGGGTTACGCAAGTTCCGTGATATAGAGAAATCAGACTGAGTAGCGCAAGTGTCTGTGACCCCAATCTGGAAGCCTGCTAGACTTGTGCACACTTTCATGCTTCAGAGATGGCACGTGGGAAAATCACTTTAAACACAACTGCATGTGTCTGATGAAAAGCATATTCAGAACGTGAGATTAATGTCATTGAATGTTCTCCGGCGGCCCAAAATTTAACTTGGGCGGCCGCCGAAAAATGGTCCGTACCTGAAAAAAAAAAAACCTGTTTCTTCAGTTCTCTCATTCTCACATAAAACCACTCGGTCTTGATGAAGGCTGGAGATGAGCCTTGGCATGCATAAGGATGGATGCAGTGATGAGAGATGGGAATGATAAATTGTGCACTTTGGAAGCACCTCTCCTTTATGTAAAAAAAGGTGCTTTCAAACCTGACACAGCCATAAATCAGACATGGACTGCTCTCTCTAATTTCATTACAATGGTAGGCAGAGAACCTGCTTTTGCACACTCACACAAATTCTTTCTCACTTATGCACTCACAATGTGGGTTAAGCTGTCTGAGGTCTTTGTTTTGACCACAGGGGGTTCAGTAATATTCTCCTGATGGATTTATTTATCTCCTTCATATTCCTTTATAATAGCATTGCTTTATATGCCACACCACTCTTTCACTCTAAAGTGTAGTGTAGTGTGTGAGGTGTCAGATGTAGTAAACACTTTTAGTTGAATTTTGAAGACCATGAATTTAAATTGGGAGTTTTGTGACTTTTAGTCCATGTCTGTTAGCTTTGAGACCATCTACGCTGGTGTACACCCAAAAGGTGGTAAAACGCACTTTTAGCACATGTACACATCTTAAATATACAGTCTTTCACTTATGGGAAACAGACCTTCCACATATCCAAATGTTTGTCCAATAAAATGCTCTCTAGAACAACTCTTTAAAGGCACTCTAGTAGTTAATGCAGTAATAATTTTGGATTGACAAAGCCAACATACTTTTATTCTACAGTCTTGGGTTAAGGTTTTTCTAAAATCTCTAAATCTACAAAAAAAATTTTATCTTAAGGTCTCCTAAAGCTTCAGCACAGACCTTCAGACTGATCTGATATATTGTTCCAAGAAAGTGGCAAACAAAACAAAATCCCAAACATTTCGATTGTAATTCTCCAATCTTGTCTGTTTGTCCATCAATCTGTCCGTCTATTATCTTTCTAATTAATTAATTTGTAGTTCAACAAAATGGGTTTTTCCAATGGCCGTTGCTGATAATTAGAGAGGAGAGCAACCAATTGCAGATGTAATGCTGATATATTTTTAGATTCATTAACTTGCTCTCTAGAATACTTCATACTTGGTGTAATTTAACAAAATGTAATTAATGATTGCAAATGAGACATACATAAAATTATATACATAAAATTAGCACTGAAATTAACACTTATTTTGTGGCACATCATCTGGCTGTCGTAGAATTAAGTATATACATACATTCAGTTGTAATTCAGCCATGTAGTATTAATGATAGTCTTGACTAATTTGTTGTTTAATTATTTTTGACACTACTGAAATCCGTACAATGTGTGGTTATAGGATGTAAGTAACACTTATGTTAATTAGCCAAGTGGGCACAGTTATTGGCCAATGTTAATAAACTCAAAAAGGCCTAATATTGAGACTACATATCATTTAATCACATTTAAAAAAAATATAGTGCTACCAGTATAGAGCCTAAATCATATTATCCTATTCAAACAGGATAGAGCTCAAGTGCTTTATGAGCGTAAGATTAGGTGTGGCAGAGTAGGACAGTGTTTGGACGCAGAACAGGTTTGGGTGGATTGTTGTCCCTTAAGCAGGTGACAAAAAAGTTTGTGTGTGTATGTGCGTGAGAGCTCAGTTCTTTCTCTGTCTGGAAGCTTAGTAAGCATCAGGTATGAGACACGCACATATAAGTGCATGCGTGTCGTCTTTTGTGGGAGGTGCCGAGTGCTCCACCTGTTTTGGCTGATAAGCTGTTGCCGTGGAGCTCCCGGTTCCGTGCCGTGCATCAGCGGAACAGAGCAGCTACTTTCACTACACACACTTGCAGGTAACCAATAACACTCTTCTTGTGGGCCAATACATGCCATTACAAACTCGCACACCACCGCGGACAGTCCATCTGGTGTAAAACTGTCCACACAGCATAACATACAGAGTTCAACCCCACAAACCCCTGTTACCATGGTTACCTAATTACCTCTTGGTCCCAACACACCAGAAAAACTCTTCAGCAGAATGTCGTTCGCAACCCTTCAACAATAATCAAACACATACACTCAGTCATGTGACAATAATTATTTACACACAAATTTCCCTGCAATGCTGACGATAATTGCATTAATGAGGCCTGGTGTCCCTTCTCGTCTCTGTTGTTTTTCTTGCTGCTACAGTGTTTGGAGACTAAGACTGCCATGTTTAACAAACTGTGAAAATCTCTCCCAACCTGTCCATCCGTCAGGTTGTTCCACCACCGTCAGTCTCTTTTACTCTGTAGTGAATCAGCTGAGAACCTTTCTGCCATATAGCACTGACCATGCAGCACTGTCAGCTCAGGTAGCTCAGGTTGAAGAGAGCTTTTCTTAAAGGTTCTCCTCTGCTGAATGAGAAGATTCGGACCCCATTGGTCTTCCGGGGCAGCTGTGGCTCAGTTGGTAGAGCAGGTCGGCTGCCAATCGCAGTGTTGCCGGTTCGATTCCCAGCCCACATGACTCCACATGCCGAAGTGTCCTTGGGCAAGACACTGAACCCCAAGTTGCTCCCAATGACAGGCTAGCGCCTTGCATGGAAGCTCTGCCACCATTTGGTGTATGAGTGCGAGTGTGAATGTGTGTGTGAATGGGTGAATGGGACACAGTGTAAAGCGCTTTGGTAACCTCTAATGTTAAAAGAAGCACTATATAAGTGCAGACCATTCCAACTTATGGAAGCTGCAACTGTTTCAGAACCAGTAAATATGATTTTGCTCAAGACAGTGTGCTCAAAAACCTCAAGAAATCAAAATTGAAATTTTTTGGTCAATTTATTCCATGTCAGTTAGCTTTTAGGCCATTTATATGATAGTTGTTGTGGAATGATCCGCCTCTGCCTCTCTTCATCGGCGGCCCGCCTCTTTGCGCTGTCCTTCACCCAGGCTCATGGTGGGAGTTGGGCAGGAGAGCGATAAGAGGTGCATAATTAATAAGCCGCGTTCTGACTGCGGTGGATGAAGCACAACTGATGTGAATAATGCTTCATCACTGCTGTCTTTAAAATGCAGAGCGCACCTCTTCTCAGGGAGCTACTTCCTGTAACAGTGTAGTACCCCCAAAAAAACTATATATTGGGAAAGGCCAACGCAGAGCGGCAGTGAGAGAGGAGAGAGGGATGAAAGAAATAAAACGTACTCGCCAGTTCTCCGATTCGCCGCAGCTTGTTCCTCGGCCACTCCTCCACCCTCTATCGGACGACAGCCATGCCTCTCCGGGCGGATTGGAGGCAGACCTCCAGCCCCTGGTGGACGGAGCGCCCCGCCGCATTCTCGGGGAACAGAAGGGGTCTCCCCCACCCCTGGCAGTGGTTCTCCCGCTCCAGGCGGTCGGCAGCGAGCCCCTCGCGGTCGGCGGTCTCATACCCCGCTGCATTTCAGTGGCTGATAGGCGACTCCTGCGCCCCTGGCAGCGGCTCTGACTGCTCCAGGCGGTCGGCTAGGAGCCCCTCTCCCCTCGCGGTCGGCGGCCATCGTCCTCTTCCAGGCGGCTGGGCCACACCCACTGTGTCGGTCTCTTACTCACTCTGCCACATAGTGTACTCTTAAAAATTGACTTAAATATCTTTGAGAAGATATACAGTACAAATTTACTTTTTCTTATGGAGAACTAACCAAAAATATCAGTGACTCATAAACTAAGGTTATTGGCTATTTAGAAGGGACAGGCCCTTCAATATGTTCATCTCAAACTTAAAGCAATAGGAAATACATCAACACTGGAAAGAAAACTGCACTTGTCAAGTGATTTCATAGTGTCTTTAAACCAGCTTTGAGATGCCAAATGGGTGATTTCTCTGACCACAGTTGAAAAAATAAGGAAATGTGAGTGATGTTTGGCCATCTTAGTGGTTCTAATGGCAGCCTATTACCTGTCGCTGACTCGTAAACTGAGGTTCTCCAATAATGTGATGTTCCATTGGTGATGTCACCTTAATGAACATTGGTTATGCCAAGTGGTTGGCATACTCCTTATGATTCAGAATATCTGTGCTAGCCTACAATATTGACTATATTACCATATTGAATAACAGTGAAACTGTTTGATAACACTTTATCACTTTCATTAACAAACATTATGGCAATATATAATGCTTAGCAAACAGACTGGTCTCACAGTGAAATCGGAAACATTAGGTTAACTTTTCTTTTGATGAAATCGGTCAAAATTCTAAACACTGAACCCATTGGCCCCTATTAAGTGTTGTTGGGCGAATGGGCAAATGTAAGTTCCATTTTTTGGTGAAATGTCCATGGAGGGGCACCAAAAGCATGAAGAGAATGTGAAGATAGTTATTTTCATCAGTACATGATGTAACAGTGAAGAGGAATGCATATTTTATAAACTGAACCCCCCAATCCCCAAACCTAAACATAACCATATGTAGAGATATGAGTTACAATACTAACATTTGAAAAATGAGATGATTATAAGTAAGCTATTTGTTGATTATTTGCTTTAGCATACCATCCAGCCCAACATTATCTCAACCAGTGACGTGCGGTCTTTTTGTCAAACTAATGGCACATACGAGGAGTGTTCAAGAACAGTCATTATTTTTGCAATTCCGTTTGTGAAAATTACACACTTCACCTGAAAATGAAACCGTTGTGATGTGATAGGATTGTGTCATTGTGTGTTGCAATGCAGTTGAACATCCACCTGCCATAACATTATCAGTGCACAAGTCTATATTCAGAAACAAAATGAAAGAAAACTCCCTAAAATCTCTCTTCTGCTTTTCTTCCCTGGGAAGTCTCAGCAACAGAAAATTATTAGTTAAAAGTTCCCCACATATAATTTTAGAAAAATATCTCTGAACATAATGTTTTCAGACACACATACTGTACTTATATCTGTGCACATGCTGAATTTCCAGGATGCTTTGTTCAAGTTTTAGATTTAAAAGATTATGTTTGTCCACATCTTGTGTGTACACAAAGCACATGCAGTTTAAACTAATTTAATCATTTGTATTTATTTGTGCTCAAATGTGCGCCTCCCTACTTTATTGCTGTGAGTGCATGTGTGTGCGTGTGTGTGTGTGTGTGTGTGTGTGTGTGTGTGTGTGTGTGTGTGTGTGTGTCTTCAGGTGTTACAGATGGAGAGAAGCTAAACCTCTTGTCTCAGACATCAATCACATAATAGGCTGTCCAAACCTAGCAGAAAGTGACTACCTCCATTCATTCAGTTCATGTTTACACAGCCCACCTCATAAAAGAGCCCCTCACTCACCCCATGGTTACACTGGAAGAGGACCGTTAGGATCCATATTTCTCTGTGCTGCAGTGGTTTGTTTGAAGAGATAAATCATAACTCATCTAATGAAGAGATTACAATCCATAATGACTAAGAAGACAATCAAAAGTGAACTTTTCTTTTGAGGGAAAATTGAAATGCACTAGCTTTACATGAAAGGAGCTGAATCACTATTTTCTCTCTCCCTCTCTCACTTTCTCTACGTATTGATCTGTTTTAGTGGGTTTTTGGTGGCATTTGCTCATTGCTTTTTCATTTTTAGAGTTTATTGGATGACTGCCATCGCATGTTTTGCAATCGAAGAAATTGGCAAAGCCGCAAGAACCCAACCATGCTTTCCTTTTCTATCCAACGATCCGCGTTCCTACAGCTCTCTGACCCATATTTCAACAATGTTCCTTTGTTACTAGGGGCTCAATTTAATGTTTATTTGATTTGAAAAATAATTTGAGAAGCAGTCAGGTCTTTGTGCATAAAGTATTTGTTTTTTGGGTGAAAGGTCATTTCGCCTGTATGAGATTCTGCTGAGCTCAGTGTGGTGAGAGGGAGACAGTGTTGAGCAAGCTACTCCAAAAATGTAGCTAGTTGTTGGTAGCTAAGCTACCAACAACTCAACAGAAAAATGTGTTAAGCTAAGCGAAAAAACCTTTGTGTCCCCTTCAAAAATTGCTCTTGAGAATTGGTATGTTTATTGCCCCCCAAGACCATATATGGGACCCTGCCAAGACGTTATCAATATACACTGATCAACATTAAAACCACCTGCCTAATATTGTGTAGGTCTCCCTCGTGACACCAAAACAGGGTGGCACAAGGGGGACCTGCACAATATTAAGCAGGTGGTTTTAATGTTGTGGCTGATCTGTGTAGCTCAAAGATGCTGAATTCTTGGGAAGTGAAATTCCATCTGCTTGAAATAGAAAGAGATGGAGAGAAAGAGCATTAGTGGTGGGGTTGTGGAAATTAGACCTTGTGCTGTAGACCCACATCTCATTGCCTTCTCATGTATGGACAGACATGGTTACTAGAGCCAAGTAAAAGGAGGGGAAGTGCTGACGTGTCCATTCTTGTTTAATGGTGTCCAGGGTAAGGTGCTGGGCACCTAATCCAGGATTACCTGTGTGGATCTGTGGATATTTGTTGCAGACAGCACAGATAAGATGGGAAAGGAATGGCTTAAACATGCTCTTTGTGCGGAATAGCTAAAACCTGTTTCTCTGCCACACTTGGAAGAGATTTTTCGATTTAAATTCTTTCTGATCTTGTCTCACAGAAGTACACACACACACACACACATTTATGCAGTTAACCTTATGAGGACTCTCCATAAACATAATGATTTTTATACTGTACGAACTATAGATTCTAACCCTTGCCCCTAAACTAA
Organism: Xyrauchen texanus; assembly: GCF_025860055.1. Lineage (NCBI taxonomy): Eukaryota > Metazoa > Chordata > Actinopteri > Cypriniformes > Catostomidae > Xyrauchen > Xyrauchen texanus. The sequence continues at coordinate 28,725,722 of NC_068292.1, forward strand.
CCCTCACAAAAAAATATTTAGTATGTTTTTGTTTTTAAGCGATTTTAATTATGGGGACCGTAGAAATGTCGTCAAACCACATTTATAGCATAGTACCCTTGTAAGTACCAGTTTGTAACCTTAAAAAATGTCATCGGAACCCACACACACACACACACACACACACAAAGTGATCTGATGATATTTTGAATTCAAATCCCAATTTTCATTGTCTCTCCTGTCTTTGTTGACTTTGAGCTTTAGTTTGGGGATCTTTCTGTTGAATTCATAGTTTTGAACTTGGAGATTAAATCTCGCTATCTAGTTTGTCCATCGGTGACTGTGACCCCTGGGTGCTTTTTGATTTCACACCCTCACTGATCAGAGTCTGGCGTGTTCAGTCAAACAGCTTTTTCTCAATCAGACAGGTTTTCTTGATCCAAAAACAATTGTAAATAAATTTTACATGCATTTACAGGCTGTTTTTGTTACAGTACTGTACTATAAGGGACCGTTCACACGAACGCATTTTAGTGTCTGTGCGTGCAATAAAAAAAAAATTTATTCAGATTAAAACATACACTAGACAGACACCTCTGACAGCTGCAATGCATTTCGGAGTTTTTTCAGCCACCCACTCAGGAGCAAAAGTCGTGATACACCTGCGTTCTGTTGCAATCATTGCACTGCATCTTTTAGCACAAGAATGCATTCTGACTGAATGGCCCCTAAGACTTCTATATATGGAAATTACCTCTGAAATGATTGGCTAGATTACATGTTCAGATATAGTTTACACTTGCCTTTCATTAGGATAGGTAAGTTGCTCAATACTGAGTAGAAGTTGATATGTAAAAATGGTTGGTTATGTTAATGAGTAACCAGTCTTAGCACCTTTGTTTCAAACATTTTTGTTTTCTCTAATGTTTATGCAGTGCTTCTAGCTGTTTTATTCCAATAGAGCAAAGAAAATCCTGTTTTCCATAATATATCTGTCATGACCTCGGTCTGACAGCCCTCTAATTTTTTGTTGTCTGTGAATGTGTTTGTGTCTGTTTTGTGTTTGAGCGCATGGCTCTGTTGTGTTGTTTTGTCTGCCATGCACTCTGCTTTCCCTGCCTGCTTGTTTCCTCCTGCCACAGCTCCTCGTTTAGTCCTCGTCATGTTAATTGTCTGCACCTGTCCCCCATGTATGTTCCTCTATATATTGTGCCCTCTTTTCTCTTGTGTTTGTCGATTCGTTGTGTTAAAATATTCAGCTGTTCCAGTCCTGTTTCTGTTTCCAGCCACTCCTATTTATTGTCTTTTTATTGGTTCATATTTAGTTTATTTTCTCTCCCTTGTGAGAATTGTGTTGCCTGTTTGTTTCTATTGTTTAATAAAAGTATTTTATTTTCACACATTCCTGCAATTGGGTCCTTCCTGCTAAGCATTCTGTGACAATATCCACTAAGTGATTGTTCACCCAAAAATAAAAATTATCTCATTTACTCACCCTCATGATAACCCAGGTGTTTATGACTTTCTTTCTTCAGCAGAACATATTTGAAAAAGAAATTACAAATATCTCTGCTCAGTAGTTCCTTAAAATGCAAGTGGACTTTGAACCATCTTTTGAAGCTCCACAATCCACTGATAGTCAGCATAAATGTCATCAACAGCATTTAAATTTATGTCTTCTAAAGCAATACGATCACTTTTGGTGGAAAAAAAAGATCAATATTTAAGTACTTTTTAACTATAATCCAATTCTTCCAGTAAGCTTCACAAGTAGTGAAACGATTCAGTGCGAGTTCACGCAGTCTCTCATGTGACATATTTGCATTGCCATGTTACAGACGTAATCTCGCGTTCTCCACTTGGTAGAGACATCCAGGATAAGCACACAAACGCACTTATGTGAGTAAAGAAACCAACACAAATACAGATCTAAACCAAAACCACTGAAGCTTCTGTACAGCATTTCTTCCTACTCACTTGTAAACAGCGCTGCACTTCCATGTGTCACATGTGCATCAGTTCTCGGGTGTCTCACGTACCAACACAATTCCGTCACACGCACATACCCCTACTGACCAGAAGCAATGATTTAAAGTACTCAAATATTGACCATTTTCACACCAAAAGTGATCAAGCTGCTTTATATTAATTTAACTGCTGGAGTCATGTGGATGACGTTTATGCTGACTGTCTGTGATTTTAGGAGTTTCAAAAGTCTGATCACCATCCACTTGCAATTTAAGGAACAACTGAGCTAAGATATTTTTGTTTTCTTCAAATTTTTGTGGTGAAGATAGAAAGTCATACACACCTGGGATATCATGAGGGTGAGTAAATGATGAGAGAATTTACATTTTTGGTTGAACTATCCCTTTAAAATCTTCAGAGAGGTCTTGTCTGGGGTCAGGTGGCTATTTGTTCCTGGGGTTTTTTAAATTTTCACTTCTAGCTACAGAGAAGGTTTTTTTCCCCTCTTTTGTCCTTTCCTGCAGAGGAAGTGTTGTTGTCCAGACGGAAATTACTGGTTGCTTGAATTAATGACTTGGTGAGGCAGATTTTCCTGCTGACAGAAAATCTTCACCTGAATGAGCAAAAGCCCTTCTGCTTCGGATTCCTGTGTGGTGTGTGCTTATTTATTTTAAAACACTGCTGTTGTATGCAAGAGAAGGTCTCTTGGTCCCTGCTGACCATGTACATGTGACATAACCAGCATTTCCATTATAGAACAGTGAAAGTGGTTCTCTGTGGCATGTTGGTAGCAATTGCTTTAGTTGAAGTCACTGTAATTTTTTACTTCATAAAATGTCTGGGAAAACAGTAAATGGGCACTTTTTTCTTATTCTACTTGTGCATTTTTCCCAGTCTCTATTGAATAGTGACAATGACATGTCATAGTTGTTTGGTTTAGTCATCAGACTGACAGAAGCATACATCACCCCCGCTCTTTTCATAAAATATGCTCTTGTTTAAAAATTTCATCATCTCTTCATCTCTTATTCCATCATTCACCTCTCTATAACTTGCCTCCTATTTTGTTTTCATGGTTCCTCTTGCAGCCCCCAACCCTCATCATCAGAAACATGTTTCATACTTCTCTTTGGAAGACAGAGGTTTTGTAGAGCCTGTGTACTGTGGTATTTAATAAAGACAGGCAGTGGGATGACAGATTATCAATTTTTATGCTGCTTGTGGCTTTTAAGGTGATTAATGTCCAGAGATGTCATTATATTGCTCACAAAATTGGCTGTACCCACACAACCTCTGGCCAGTCGCCCAGTGTTGTTCTCATGGTACCTTTTATTTCATTTTGTTCATGCTGCATTTGCATTTGTTCTTGCTGAACATTGAACATTCTTGCACCAGTCATAATTTCGTTTTACATAGCCATTTTTCACACTCTCTCGGACGATTTGAGGTGAACAAGCTGTTTTTGCTACTGTCCCTTTAAGAACTTAATACGTTAATAATTTCTGTTATGATTGGATAATGTGGGTGCTCATGTGAAAGGTAAAGCATATAATTTCTGCACCACTAGTGTCACCAAATAGAATTCCAAAAATAATTACTGTTTTCAAACAGGTTTTCCATACACTCCCCTTATCTACCATTGGTCAGATGGCCCAAAGTGAATTGGTCTGGGTGGATTGGGGAGGTAGCATTGCATTTCAGACTGATCTCACAGTAATATTGGAAACAGTAGGTTGACTTTTTATTAGTGTAATCGGTCTGTGCTTACCGAAATGTGAAACACTGCCTCCAGTGGCCAAAGCAGTAAGTGTTGTTGCATGTGTGATCTCCATTTTCCAGGTTTAATGTCCAAAAGAGAGTTGTGAAGCGAGTTGTTTCCAGCTCTATAGGCTTTAATACAGTGAAGAGGAATGTATATTTTATAAACTGTACCTTCAATTCAAACCCTAAACCTAAACATCAGTGGAGTAAAAATTTAATGTTAGAGGGAAAATCAACCTCTGAATCACACTCGTCAATTAAAATGCGAACACGATTACTTCCTGGTTTCAACGTGGGATCTGAACCCGGATCTGCCACGCCATGATCTGAATGTGAATCTGCCACGCTGCTGCTGCAACACGCTTCCAGTCTCACCACAGGGGAAGGTAAACACACAGGAGACGATGCAAAAATGTCTGATAAGAGATGCTGGTTGTCGATGTGCCGATTGTAGGGTACCGAAAGTCTCAGAAATATGTTGAATTCCTGTGTGATACTGTTGTGCATTGTAAACATTACAGGATGTCCACATAGTACATCAATCTCTATTTAAGTGCAAAAGAAAATTATGCATTCCATTAATATGACCCCTTTAATGTAAATATACCCTTTAATATAATTATACACTATCAGGCTCCCTACAACTAAAGAAATGGTTTGAGGAATTGAGACAGGTGGTTCAAGACGCTGTTGAAAGGCCACTTGTCACCTGACAAGGATGGAACAGCAGGACTCCTGTGGACATTGAGAAAAGGACATGTCAGGGTCACTGTGAGCAAGAACAGCAGGACAAAGATGGGAGGATGAGATGGTAAAGAAGTGAAAGAAAAGGTGGTGAAGAGAGAGGGGAGGGGGGCACAGCAGGTGCAACAGAGTGAAGGAAACTGAGCCAGCCCTGACCCTGATGGCTAAATGAAGTCCTCGTTTATGTTCTGGAAGTCAGAAAGTGTGTGTGTGTGTGTGTGTGTGTGTGTGTGTGTGTGTGTGTGTGTGTGTGTGTGTGTGTGTGTGTGTGTGTGTGTGTGTGTGTGTGTGTGTGTGTGTGCCTTTTATTAATTTATTGGGAAGGATTATAGGAAGCGTAGCAAAAACAAGTAAAGACTTAAGAGGCAGTGAGAGAAAGAGAGTGAGGGAGATACAGTGGTCCGTTTGTGTCTGTGACCCATCTAACCGTTCCCACAGTATGAGGCTTAAGAAGTGACCTTGTATCAGCTCTGCCCCTTGATCCCTCTCTCTCTCATACACACATGATCTGTTCACATCAGCACCATCAGTTATTTGTCTTTTCGATACAATTTTGTTAGTTATACAGATATTGTGGATTCACAATGTATTTGGACACTTAATGGGATTGTTCACCCATAAGACTCCAGTGGTTAAATGTGTCTTCTGAAGCGATAAGATAGGTGTGAGTGAGAAACAGATCAATATTTTAGTCTGTTTTTACCATACATTTTCCTCCCTGCCCAGTTGGTGGTGATCAAATGAAGTAGAATGTAAAAGTAAAAGAGAAAGTGGAGATTGGTACTAAAAATGCTAAGCCACATATGAAAAAAAAATCTATGAATGTTTTTATTATTATTATATAATTAAATATCAAAACAACTAACCAAGTGCCCTTTCCAATTAAAACATTTGACAAAGAGAACTTATGAAAAAAATATTAATATTCTTCGCAGTATTTGATCACTTTTGAGCCATGTCCATAGTTAATGTGTAAATTAAACTTGTGGCTACTCTGCTAGGAGACCTGGCTGAATGTAAGTGGAACTAACTTCATATATCCACTAAAATCACCTTGGAACCACTTGGCTAAAAGTTATTTAAAATAAATATAAAAAATGTTTTTTGTAGTGTTATTTGTTTGCAGATGCCACTTGGTTTAATTGTTGTGAATTGACATCAAGGCATTGTGAGACTTGGTGTCCAACAACTTTTGGGGGTCACTGTATTTTGGCAACATTTGGTATTTTGTAATCGGTTACTTTTTCTAAATTATACAATTTCAGAGACAGGCTTTCCTTTTTTGTGTATTTTCTGTTATGTATTTGTTGTAGCTTTCATTTGTTTTCTTGATAGGCTTGTTAGAGGGCTGTCCTTTAATTTCAACAACAGAGGCATCCCAGTATCTTTAAGTTCCAAGTTATAGCTCAGTTTCTTTATTTATGTTAAGAATTTAGTGGGAAATGAGAGACAGAAATCCTCTGTCTGCAAATGGGACAAGAGTTCATGTTTAAGAATATTGGGGTTGAAGAACATGGGGCAAGAACAGTTAACGCTTGGTTAACAATACTGTGCATTGTAAGGTACAACAGGGAAAATTCTGTGTTGAGTTTTATTAGCTGAACAAACAAGATGAAGTGACATTTTGTGTGATTTATGACAGTCTACATACTCTTAAACTTGAACTACAGTATTTTTACCCTTGCTCCAATGTTTGGATTGGGATTTGAATGTTTTTGTTGCCCAATATTTCCTTTTGCTCAACCTTGTTTGGCATCGAGTGTAACATTTTTCAGGATCAACAGCCTGATTCAGTGTTGACCTTGCTATGTTTTTGTGGTTACAATATTGAAATCTCTTGGAGGTAGGGACAAGCTCTCTCTTTTTCATTCTTTTTCTGTTTCTCTGTGATTAATTATACATGAATAGCCAGTGAATGTCACTGTCAGCTAGACCAGATCAGACTTCTCACTGCAATAAAAAAAAAATCTGAAACATCACAATAAGCCAAGAGGGAGAACAGGAGACTCTGAAAGAGAAAGACAGACAGAAATAGAGAGAGAGGGTGATACTAAGGCCGGATTTACCACCGGGCCGATGGGGCCGGTGCCCGGTGGCCTCCGACCTGTAGGGGGCCTCCAAGACCCCACTAACTGTGTGGCTTCATCCTTTATTTTATTATTTTTTTTATTTAAAATTAAAATAAAATTAATTAATGAGTGTTTGTGTGTATGTGTGTTAACAATAATTTATTTGCGCACAAAAAAGTGTCATGATCAGTTTTTTGGCTGTGTCGGCTGTGTCTGATGACAATGAGTCAGGTTACTACGGAAACGGTTGATAGCGGCAAGACCGCGGTAGAAGATAGAAGAGAATTGAGGACATCTGAAAAACAAACAACATGGATAAAAAACAGTGGAGCAGTGGAGCCACTAAACAGAAAGCTAAAACTGAGAAGGATAGCAGAGAGGATTTAATTAGGAGAAATATTCCAACCATCTCCACTTTTTTCAAAAGTCGGCTCCTGTTCAAGTTCCCCCCCACCACCACAGTCTCCGACTCCGCTTGAGACCGAAACCGAAGTCGGCGCTTCGGAAACCACTGAAGGCAGCAGAGACCTGGCGGTGACGAGTAGGTTAACGTACATTACCAGTTTGACAGCCTCAAAATGTAGGTCTATCTATTACTTTTTCCCCTTATTAAAAACCCTGATTATTATAGATGCCCGGATTAGCGCCGAAGCCTTCCGAATCTGCGTGCACCGACCCACCTAAATGAATATTTTTTCTGATTTAGCTAGAGTCCAGCACCCACATTTCACCACCCCTCTGTCCCCGTATGATAAGTTGCTTTTTAAATCATGTAACGTTATTGTATTAATGTTGACTGTTCATTTTTATGACCAGATATGCAGTCTAGGCTTAACAATGCATAATATGTGGGGGTCATTCTCTAGTTCAGGGTACTTTCACGTAATATTTCACATAATATTTTAAAAGTAGCCTATATCTTTCGTCTTTTCCCGTCAGTTCACTGCAGTGAACAACATAAAATGTCATTTTGGGGCATACAGGTAAGTGTAAGACATCATTAGAGACTATAAAGGGTCTACTTTTATTTGTGTACACTAACAATAACAACAAAACCTTGTGCTTTTTTTAAATAAAGAAAATAAAAAGGGTGAGCTATCAGACGTCTCTGTCTCCACGAGCATATTTCGGAACATTTGCTATTTCAGATGAACCTGAGCATCAGCACCAGCACAACAAGACAGAGAACCACAGCCCGGCTAGAGTGACAGACACCTGTTCAAGTGCCCCCTACCACCACAGTGTCTGACTCCGCTTGAGACCGAAACCGAAGCAGGTGCTTCTTGTCATGCTGGTGCTGATGCCTCCAACATTTTTTGCCCAGGGGCCTCTGCTTTCTAAATCCGTGCCTGGGTGATACTGGAAAAAATTGTTGTGGAGTTGGACGAATTTGATTGTCCCCAAGTAGTGTTAAAGGGATAGTTTACCAAAAAATGAAAAATCATTATTTACTCAACCTAGTCCTTTTCTATATTCTTTGAAACAAAAACATGATATTTTAAAATAATTATTTTGAAGAACCTTCTCGCAGGTATTTTACATAGAATCGGCAGTTAAAGGGTTTGTTTGCCCAAAAATGAAAGTTTTCTCATGATTTACTTACCTTTAATTCATCCAAGATGTGTATGACGTTCCTTCTTCAGCAGAACCAAAGTGAAGATTTTTATAAGCAGATTTCAGCTCAGTTTGCCATACAATGTAAGTAAACGTGTGCCATCAGGCTGCTGGCTGTTTTATCCAGCATAAAAGTAATCCACAGGACACCAGTCGATCAATTAATGTCTTCTGTTGCAAATCAATAGATTTGTGAAAAAAAAAATAGATAATTTAAACTTTTAACTTTAAAAAACGCTTCTGGCCAGCAGTCGACACATCAGTGAGATAAGTGCTATGGTGCGAGAAGTCGGAAGTGTGTGCTTTGTGTATATAATAGAGGAACGAACATCATGCGAGCATTTGTTCATTACAAACATCAATACAGCGCTATGCGGAAACAATTATTTAAAGTTAAAAACATTTGAATTTAATTCAGTTGTCAAATTGTTTCTTATACCAACCTATCAGTTTGTGTTCTGCTGAAGAAAGACAGTCATACACTTCTGGGATGGCTTAAAGGTAAGTAAATAATGAGAGAATTTTAATTTTTGTGCGAACAACCTTTTGATTGAAGTTTTATGCAACAGCAGTTCCATATAACTATTGGATCATTGAGTCAATGATTCAAGAATCGTTCATGTATTGGATTAATACAATTCTCAATGAGCATGAGTAAACTTAATCTTGCACTGATTAAGATTACTAATCTGGCTTTCCTTTATCGGGATATGGTCATTACTGGTTTTATGAAAAACTTGTTCGGCACACAGATTTTTGCAGATGCGAACACCTTTACCAGCGTATTACTGGCTTATTCAATGTGAGCAAGAATAGAGTAAATTATAACTCTACGTTTATGCTTTTACATTTATGTGTTTACGTTTTGATGTCAAAAACAGAGACTAGTCTGATAATTTAAAATCTCATATAAATTCAGTTTTCTTGCTTTGTCAGATTGTTTGAATAATCAGATTTTTGTTGGATTTGTGGCAGTGGCTCTCTAGTTAATAACACACTGGAGGGAAAGATTAGTGAATACTTGTAAATGTTGGTCTGTTCTTCACACAATCCTATTGTATGGTTTCAGAAGACTTGGAATATAGCACACATGTCATATGGATTACTTTTTTGGTGCTTTGGTTTTTGTTTTCTTTTTCAGTTGTGGAGTTTAACTGCTGGACTCACTATGAACTGCTTTTGTAAAGACATTCTTACAGATTTTTCAAAATTCTACTTTGAGTTCTATAGGGGGGAAACAGCATACAAGTTTATAATGTCACGACAGTTAGTTAATAATGACTTTGAATGATCATTTTAATTGAACTTTTTTTTGTGCATAATCTACAATCAGTACGCATGTAGAGGCCAGGCTCACAAACGACTGTAATTAATCAATATTTCCACTCCATGGTGAACTCTAATTTTTGTAATTTACCTAGCATCAGCTCAGATACACATGCACACACACAAATCACCCCACCAACACATGACTTCTATCTGATTAGCTGCTACCACTAGAAACATTTGTATGTGAGTACTCAGAAAACAATAACATAATTTTGCAGGCAAATCAATAATAAACTCCGGTGAAACCAGATGTCAGGGCCTTGAAATAAATTAAATTCATTCTTGAGCTGAGATGGAAAGTATGCATACTTATTTAAGCATCAAAACACTTCAGTTGGAGCCAAATTACAGTGAAGGATTGGAATATACAGACATTCTGTAGAATTTAGCTAACTTGAGTTTAGATGTATTGTGTTATGGTGAGTTCTGACAAGTTCTGAACTGTGGTAATATATATGTTTTTGTCTTAAACCGGTATTAGTCACTACCATTCACGCACATATTACTCAAGCACACCTTACTCAACATGCATCAAGCTTAATAATATTTTCACCCAAGTTCAGCTAATGTCAGGATCGCTGCTTGAATACTCAATCAAGGTCTGTGTTCTCTCAAGCTGTTGATGGTTGCTTGCTTTAAATTAAATCGGTCACTGGTGGAGTGCTCTAGAAGGTCCATTATATTACCAGCACACCGTGATCCTACTCTGTTTCATTTCCCCACTGAAAGACAGCGATTAAACTGATTAGAGATCTATTAGCTGGAAGTTCTGCCTCCTGACTTTAATGGTCAGTGCCAGGGCCTGGTCTGAATTATTAACAGATCCATTCCTGGAGACCAGGGACCATTCATCACCAAACACAGAGACAAAATGAAAGAAAGAGATGGGCTGTGCAAATTGGAGAGAAAAAAATTAAATAGGTGGATGAATTGTAAGTAGGACACACGCAAGTTAATGAAGCATTTCTGAATGTCAGAATACTCGTTTGGTGGCTGTTAAAAACAAATGCAAGAACTGAGGTCACATGGCCCTGTTCAGCAAGGTGTGAAATATAAAAATCCACAGTTTGTGTACCAAGGATTAATTATATTTAATATCCAAATGGTCAGTAGCTTTCCACTCTTAAAACCGTCACAGCCCTCTGTAGAAATATACAGTATTTGGATGCGTTTAAAATATAGCAGCAATGAGTGATTTTCAGTTGGCTATCTGGGAATTCAGTGTTGCCAGCTAATGACTCGCTTTCAGTTTTTTCCATAATTTCAAACGTAACCGAAATCCTCAAACCCATCAATCCTAAATCTAACTGATAATCATAAGCCCACCAATAACACTAAAACCTAATTTTGCTTAATATGAAAACCTGACAGGTTTCCATACCTAAATGTAAATCCATCATGATCCTAAACCTAATTCTGGTCAGCAGTGTCCAAATTAGTTTACAAATAACAACAGCAACTCTGTTTGTGTAGACCCAACCCTCTTTTAGGACAACACTAATCCTATTGTAAAACGTAAAGCACATAAACAGCTGACACTCAGCTGCTCACTCAAAAGCTGCATAACAATTCTTGTTATAAAAAAATTATATTTATCAAACCGTATACCAGTTTGGAATGACACAAGGATGAGTAAACAACATTATGTTTAGGTTTGGATGAAATGTTAAATTAAGGCCATCCTTTGCAGTAGTTCTAACAGGTGGAAATATGACATGATAGAGTGAGAACACTTGATAAACGTTTGCACCGTATTCATAGAAAAGGATTGTTTCAACATGCTATACACTTCAGATGCTGTTGTGGCCATTAGATCACTGACCCAGTGTTAGTCAATGAGAGGGAATGCTGGGGCCAAAGACCGGCAGTAAAACACACACACTATACTAAGAGTGTAATTTAGCCAAAAGGGGATGTACCGTTTCTAAATTTGTATCTTTCTTTTATCCTCGAATTCCAAACTGAATCACTCTGTAACCACAGCATGTACTGTATTGATTTTATTGCAGTGTAACTTCATGCTTGGATTGTTACATTTAGTTTAATTTCAAATGAGCTGTGTTTGATGGATTTGCTCTTTCAGAGGTCCAATGACATCCACCGGCCAAACATGAATGAACTAGAAGTTCACCCTCCACAGTGTACATGCATAAACACATTTAATCTCAGAAAGTATGCTTTGTGTTTATGTATAAATCCAGTTTAGCCTTCACAGAAACTGAATACTGTATCAGTGTTGGGAAAGCTACTGCAAAACAAGCTACAAGCTGCTAATATTTTAAAATCTAATAGTTCCAGTGAAGCTTCCATTATAAAAAGTTGAGCTACACTACGATTTAGTTAGCTATAATGCTAGATACCGTATTTACAACAAGAATTTGCAGACAACATTGCTTTTGTTAATGTAAGGACTGTCTTTTCAATAATCATATTACGTTCAACTTTATGTATACATTTACAATATACATCCAATTCCCAGAGATGTTTGCTAATACATTTGAGTATTGACTCAACTAATATGCTAATAATTTTTTGTACCTGTTCATCAAAATGAATGGTCTTAACAAAACCAATTTGCTTGAATCTGTAAGTGTTTTGTCTTTGTCTGTAGTGTAATATATAAACTGTATAATTAAGTTCAGGCACCAGTTTCTGGCTTGTGAAGAATGAGTTTTCCTATAACTCACTAGCAGTTAGCCAGGCTTACTGCAGTCAGAATGTGATCGCCTTGCACAATAGTGTTCTGGGAAATTCAGTCAGTCTGGGGGGGCCTCACCAAGGGTTTTAAAAGATGCTGCAGGAGTATGGAATTCCTGAATCAGTGATTCACAGTCACACAGACTGTTTCAGGAATTCCATATTCCTTTTCTACAATTGGTTTTTAGTGCTGCTCAGCTGTGTAAGACCTCCATAAATGTTTTAATGTTCTCCTGTAGAAGGAACCATATGAGGCAGAGTTAACCCCAAACATTTACATTTAGTCATCATTAACTGACCTCATTGCATTTCAAACCTGTTTTTCTTTTTTTGTGTAACCCAAAAGTAAAAGTTTAACAGAATGTTCAAGCAGCGCATTTCCATACAGTGAAAGTAGATGGGGACCAGGGAAGCAAGTATATTGAATAAAATATATACATATATAGACTACTTATTTTCCAAATTTTAAGTCAATATTTACTGAAAGTTTTACCTTGTCGATTTGACAAAGTTTTATTACATGGAAAGGTGCAGCTTGGACATTCTGCTACAAACAATTTATTTTGTGTTCCTGAACATGAAGAAAGAAAAACATATGGGCTTCAAAAGACATGATAAATAATGGCAGTAAATAATGACAGAATTTTCCTTTTTGGGTAAACTATTCCTTTAATGGATGGATAGATTTTTGTGTGTTAAACACAAATTACAGCCATGATTTTTGACAGAAATGGGTTAATGAGGTTAGAAAGTGTGCTGTTGCTTTCTTCTCTCCACACACAGATGGGAGATCGGCTCCCAAGCAGAAACATCTGGTCCTGTTTAGAGTTATGCAGTGTGTGTTTATGAGAGAGTGTTTTTAAAGCAGTGGTAAAAGTGGGAATGTTTTTTTTTTTCCTTTTTTTTTTTTTTTCCTTCCCTGAGCAGTGTCAAGTTCTGAATCTTCCTACGTCTCGGGTCACTGACCAGTTCACATCTCCTGTCAACATGAGTCACCTACAAACCAGCGGTTATTAGTCTGCAAATCTTCAACACAGCCAGAACTTAAATATAATGTCCTTTTTCTATTTCTCTCTCTCACAAAGGGTCAAGACTGAAAACAGCTTTTGTCTTTGGTTGGTTGTTGCTGTCTGCCCCCCTCACCCTTCTCATCAACACCAGTGAGAGCTAAAGTGGACTGGAAATTCTTCTGATTCCACCGCAGTCCATCTTGTCTGAGGATAACAGTGAGTTTTGAATTTGCTTCTCTCTATTTACAGTGATTGAGGTTTCCTGCCTTGTCATCATGACATGGCAGATCATATTTCCTCTCTTCGTCATGGCAGACAAAATCAATTTTGACTCAACAGTTTACAGGGATGCAGCATCAGATTGAGATCAGTGGAACCTAACAGAAGCAGATGGACCTGTCAGAGGTGATGCAACCCATGCAAGTTACATAGCATCGAAAGATTTTCGTAACACTGCAAAAACACAAACAATAAAAAAAACACCTTTTCTCAATCAGTTTTTTTTTTGTATTGTTTCTCTGTAAAAATATATTAACATCCTGTTATAAAGATATATTTATTGGAGAAGCAAAATTGCCTTCGATATTAATTCTTGTTTTCAGGGAATGTGTGTTAAATGTTATCTTTTAACCACACTGGCCATTTTTTGTTTAAAGCATAAATCTAACTAAATCTATTGAAAATTATTTAAAAATTTACTTAAAAGTAATACACTTTTTGTTAAATTCTGCGAATATCTCAACGGTCCGCTAGCTGTCTGTTCTGTGTGTGCGCTTAAAAAAAAATCTGATGTTTGTACACAGCCCTGGCTCTGTAAATGGGAAAATAAATGTATCAGACAGGTCCTCAAATGCATGTGAATGGGTGCCAAATTTTTGAAGAACCAAAAAGCGCATAAAGTAATCCATAAGACTCCTGTGGTTAAATCCATATCTTCATATCAATATTCAAGTCCTTTTTTACCATAAATTATCCTCAATGCCCAGTAGGTGGTGATATGAACAAAGAATGTGAATCACCAAAAACAAAAGAAGAAGAATGTAGAAGTGAATGTGAAAGTGGAGATTGATAGCAAAAAAGGGATCTGTTGTTTCTCACCCACACCTTGCTGTTGAGTTTTAGAATAGAAACAACAATGTAAGCACTCCCATTCTAGATTTCTGTCTGTCCTTCTCTTTTGTCCTGGAATCTACATTTTAATCCAAAGGCCACTGATGGCCACAGAGAACTGCTCTGAGTGCAGTGTTTCCCAAAGGATTTTGTGAGATTATGGGGGGTTGACCTCCGACACTCTAGGGGGGGTTCGAGGGCATGCTCCCCCGTAAGAAAAGTTTGTACATTTGAAAGTTAAATACTTCCATCTGGTGCACTTTGAGAGCAAAATTAAGAGGCTAGTGTTGGGCTATTGGAAACAGTTTTGTGCTCTTAAAGCTGCAGTAGGCAACTTTGAAATAAATTGAATTGTGAGAAACAGCGCCCTCAATTTTTCCCCATATACATGATGCTCTTCACCCCCAGCCAGGGTTACTTGACAGCTGTTCACAAACAGAGCCAATGCCTGCCTTTCTCTGAGTCTGTGGTGCCATCTAATTTCTCGCAGGGCCTCATTTAACTTAGACACCATGTTTATATAGAGTTTATTTTTCAATGAATAAATAGTACCTACTGTAGCTTTAACAATTTCATGCTCTAACCATTCTAAAATGCAGGGTACAAATTAGTGATGTCAGTTTCAAATTGTAATCTTAACCTCAGACCTCAGACTGCTAATGATAGCTAGCTAGTGAAGCCGTAAGCAGTGTAACGTTACTTAAATTTACGTTAATCATCATGATTGTAGTTTTTTTTGTTTGTTTCTTTTGTAACCCAGCCAACCTGTATAGCTATTATATTACATTATATTGTATTATATTAATTTTATTAGGCAATAGTAAAATATTTCTGCCTTTTAAATTCTTTACTTTCACACATTATTTTAAGGCTCTCTGATTAACTCACAAGCCCTTATTTCTCATGAAGGAAGACTTTGAGAATCTGTTTCTTGGATGTTATCATCTCCACAGAAATAGAGCAGGGCATCTCTTCTGTCTCACTGCCTGTTATTAACACTGTGCTTTGCGTTCACAAAATTAATAAGTTTATACCTTGTTTATGTTTTCGCGGGAGTTTGGCTCAAGACGGCATGCACATCAGAGCGCTTGAGAAGTGGTTCATCTTCGCATGATGTCCGCGGTGTCTTGCCCTGAGATGCTCGGAGTTCAACTGAATGAGTCACAAGTGTTTTTTCCTGCATGCATGAGACATCATGCAGGGAAAGACGAGGCTGAATCCAGCTTCTTAATCAACTGCTTTTTATTTAGTAAAAGAGTCTCCGTGATTTTAAACTACACAACTCCATCACTGGCGAGTGAAATGTTGCCAGTTGCTAATAATAGACATTTTTTGGTTGGATAATGCAAAATTTACTCACATATGTGAGTGATTTACTTGCAATGTAGAGGGCTGAGTTAACGTTACTTACCACAAAAATGTGTTATCCTCCTCAACCAAATAACGTTAGATGGATCCATGAATACTCCAGTGTAGATATCTGCGTGTGCGCGCGTGCGTGCGTGCGTGTGTGTGTGAGTGTGTGAGCGTGTGAGTTTACAGCAGCGGGGGAGGAGCTGACTGAACTGACTGGTGCACAAAAAAAGAGTGCAAAACACAACCTTTTATTTTATGTTATTATGAGACTGAGAAGTGCAAAAATATTTAAGGTGAGAAGTGTAAAAATGTTTTCGGTTCATTACGAGACCGTGGCGGGGTAAATTACACTTTGGTGGGCCGCCATAGTCTAGTCAATTAATGGGAAACACTGGAGTGGTATTCACTCAAATTGCATCACACTGTTTCTCCTGGTGGTTCTCTGTGTATTGTGATCCAGTATAGAGCTGAACCCTGTAGGTGAGGAAGAGTGCCACTGTATAGGCCAGTAACAACTTTCAGAAGGGTCAGGTGAGAATACCTTAATGCATAGTTTTCTTATGTTCTAATTTAGGTGAATTGAGATGAAAGAGGCTTTCCACAACAGTACCAACAAGATAAAATTTGAAAATGTTTAAGTGTATATAGAAGAATTGGATAATATTTCATGAAGTGTTGAAGTTGAGTATGAAGATAAACTTAATTGTTTGGTTGGATCTTTACAACTTGGGAAAAACAAAAACGCTGCTGTTTCTAATGTTGCCCATGTAATGCGATATCATCAATATTATAATAACAAGCCAAGAACTAAAGACATATAAATAATTTTTTATATGGTTAAACAGTTAATAATATCAGAATGTTCAATAAATAGGACCCTACACTATCAACCTACAGACAAGTTATGAACGCAAACTTGCATCCTTTTGCTACTGTCACGAGTCATGACTGCTATATGTATACATAGTACAGAATGCATTTAGTATTTACACAGGTGTAGAAAAGATCAGAGTAATTCTCTAAAGGGCCAAGACAACAACAGAAGAACACTTACAAATGGGAGACACAGCCTGGAAAACATTAGTTTAGACCTTGGCTAGATGAGGTGACATAATGATAGTGGTCAGGGTTTGTGTGACCCATGAATGGAGATACAATGGCTAGATCGCGTTTAGAATACGCTGATAACCAACCACAATGCGTCCCCGAGTACCTCGTGATCAGGACATGCAGAACAGAACACATTCTGACCACATAGATGTTTACGCTTGTCTTTTCAATGCATATGTGGACAACATTCTAATACAGGTCGCATTTTAATGCCAAGCGAAACAGGGCCTATATTTGACTGCTGTCATGAAGTATTGTCCATTTTGGTGTTTGTTCTGGCCAAGAACAGTCCACTTAGACATTGAGAGACCATCTGACTGACATGAAAAGTAACCAGTCACCAACCACCGAATGGAATTGTAAAAATAAACATTGTTCATAAACCGCTTTCGGAATAGGCCTGCTCTTTGCTGTTGATTGAACAAACAAATAGTCCCACCCCCAACTCATGTAATTGGTTGAGTAAATGTTGTTTTGTCGGGCTGGATGGCCCACTTAAAACAAATAGAGGAGTTTTTATAGTGCCACAGAAACACGGTATTTACATAGCTGATTCTCTGACTATTTGACCATCTAATACTCTAACTCGTTCTGCCTCATTATTGCCCACCACAGTGGGGGGACTACTGTGCATGGCCAAAATCCCCCCCTCTGGAGAGGAAATTTCATTGCAATCATCTGATGCACTACTTTAGGCTTCAAGAAAATAATTGGATTATTTCGATTGGACTATTGGAGTATTCCAGAAATTCTGTCTCTTGTTTTCAATGACTGAAAACCCCTATTACAATGATTTGTTTTGCAACGATACGAGCAACCAAGGTCTGGAACAACTGGGATTTTGCATTTACTTGTAAATGTAAAGTGGCCTATGTAGGATTTATGCAAACAGTCCCTCTAGTTCCACTACACAGCCATGATCAGAAGCTGGCTTTCTGCTTGGGGTGAAATTCCCATTTTCACCAGCAGATTGGCATTGGGATCAGACTGATCGCTTCCTGGTTCCTGGTCTGCTTCCTTGACTACCAGCTCAGCTAGTTATTTCCCTGTGTGTTTTTGTGTGTGTTTCCTGGGGCCTGTTTGAGTTCTGAGCTTCAATGCTCTGAGACTAACAGGCAGGAGGAAGCAGATGGCTCCAAGTAGGGCTGACTCTGTAGCAGCACTCTGACTCTTATAGAATTATATCTTCCAGAGTCACACATGCCACACTTCTGTAATCCTGATAGATACCCAACACACATACACACACACACACACACACACACACACACACACACACACACACACACACACACACACACACACATACACACACACACACACACACACACACACACACACACACACACACACACGTTGTGTTTCCATGTTTTATGGGGACTTTCCATAGACATAATGGTTTTTATACTGTACAAACTTTATATTCTATCCCCTAAACCTAACCCTACCCCTAAACCTAACCCTCACAGAAAACTTTCTGCATTTTTACATTTTCAAAAAACATAATTTAGTATGATTTATAAGCTGTTTTCCTCATGGGGACCGACAAAATGTCCCCACAAGGTCAAAAATTTTGGGTTTTACTATCCTTATGGGGACATTTGGTCCCCATAAAGTGATAAATACACGCACACACACACACACACACACACACACACACACACACACACACACACACACACACACACACTCTCACTCACTCACTCACTCACACTCATATTTGCCTTACATCTGTAATCCACTTTTCTACTCCTCCTGTCTTGCCATAACTCACTCACGTTGTTACACTAACTTTAAATAATATAGAGTGTATTGCGCAAACCTACACACATACCCACACTGACTTTCTGAGAGCGAAGAAAGTTTTATGAAATTTAGAGTTCATGAAAGATCTCAGAGATGTTGAATTTTCCAAAGCCATAGGCTTAGCAAGAGTAGACAAAGGAAAACCAGGCTGATAAGGAAGGAAGTACAGTACTTGTACTTCCATGTACAAGTACTGCAGAACCTGTCTCACTCTGTACCCAATACAAAAGAGTATGTATCACTCTCTACCCCATGCAGAAGAAACTATCCCACTCTCTGCCCCAGGCAGAAGAACATGTCTCACTCTCTACCACATGCTGAAGTACCTGTCTCAATCTCAAACACATGCAGAAGAACATGTCTCAGTTTCTGCCCCATGCAGAAGAACCTGTCTCACACTTAATTCCATGCAGAAGAATTTCTTACTCTCAACAATATTCTTTTATCCTTTCACTTTCTACCCCATGCTGTAGAACCAGTCTCACTCTTTACCCCATTTTGAAGAACCTGTCTCACTCTCCACCCCTGGCAGAAGAGCCTCTCTTTCTCTATACCCCATTCAGAAGAACCTGTCCCTCTCTATACCCCATTAAAAAGAACCTGTCTCACTCTTTACCCCATATAGAAGAACCTGTCTCATTCTCTGCCCTAGAGTCTCACACTCTAGCACATGCAGTTTTTACAGAGTTCTTACTCTGTTGGCTTTTCTAAGGAACTGGGAATTTGGGTTGATCCTCTTTCCTTTCATTTATCACTTTTATTCTTAGTCTTCAACCCTTAGCTACTTTTTTCTGTCTGCATGCTAAACTTTGTCTCACACTCTTTCCTTGAAAAAAAAGCTGATCGACAGATATCTTGTCTCACAAAGCACACACTTACCAGCAATATACACAGATTTGTTTACTTGTGAGTGTATTGGCCCATGAGCAGAGTGCTAGCACATGCTCCTGTACAATCTCGCCTCTGCTGCAGACCTGAAAAGCTGCCAACAGTAGATAAATGTATTTAGCTGGACATTCTACCCCTCCTTCTCTCCTCCCAGGGATACCATGATGCTCAGCTCCTGCTGGTCGCCGATGAATGCCGTGGAAGTCAAGTCAAGTCAAGTGGTTTTTATTGTCGTTTCAACCATATACAGTTAGTACACTACACAGCAAAATGAGACAACGTTCCTCCAGGACCATGGTGCTACATAAAAACAACAAAGGACCAACATAGGACCACATGAGACTACACAACGAAATAAAATACCTATATAAACTACCTATATATACCTATATAAAGTGCACGTGCAAACATGTGCAAAAAGTACAGGACAGTACAACAAATTACTGACAATGAACAGGACAATAGACAGTGCAGCGCCGACCAGTACTCAGTAGTGCAAAAAGATGACAGTTTCTAAAAATGTAAACATAACATACTATGAGATAGTGTTCTATGCACATAGCAGTTATTGAGGTAGCAGACAGTTATAAAGTGACAGTAATTAAAGTGCAACTCAGGACACGTGTGTGTCAAACCAGTCTCTGAGTACTGAGGAGTCTGATGGCTTGGGGGAAGAAGCTGTTACACAGTCTGGCCGTGAGGGCCCGAATGCTTCGTTACCTCTTGCAAGACGGGAGGAGGGTAAAGAGTTTGTGTGAGGGGTGTGTGGGGTCGTCCACAATGCTGGTTGCTTTGCGGATACAGTGTTTTTTGTAAATGTCTTTGATGGAGGGAAGAGAGACCCCAATGATCTTCTCAGCTGTCCTCACTATCCTCTGCAGGGCTTTGCAGTCCGAAACGGTGCAAGTCCCAAACCAGGCAGTGATGCAGCTGCTCAGGATGGTCTCAATAGTCCCTCTATAGAATGTAGTGAGGATGGGGGTTGGGAGATGTGCTTTTCTCAGCCTTCGAAGAAAGTAGAGACGCTGCTGGGCTTTCTTGGTGATAGAGCTGGTGTTGAGGGACCAGGTGAGGTTCTCCGCCAAGTGAACACCAAGGAATTTGGTGCTTTTGACGATCTCCACAGAGGAGCCGTCGATGTTCAGTGGAGTGTGTTCACCTTGTGCTCTCCTAAAGTCAACAACCATCTCTTTTGTTTTGTCGACATTCAGGGACAGGTTGTTGGCTCTACACCAGTTCGATCAGCCGCTGCACCTCCTCTCTGTATGCTGACTCGTTGTTCTTGCTGATGAGACCCACCACGGTCGTGTCATCGGCGAACTTGATGATGTGATTCGAGCTGTGCATTGCTGCACAGTCGTGAGTCAGCAGAGTGAACAGCAGTGGACTGAGCACACAGCCCTGGGGGCCCCAGTGCTCAGTGTGGTGGTGGTGGAGATGCTGTTCCCGATCCGGACTGACTGAGGTCTCCCAGTCAGGAAGTCCAGGATCCAGTTGCAGAGGGAGGTGTCCAGGCCCAGCAGGTTCAGCTTTCCAATCAGGTGCTGGGGAATGATTGTGTTGAATGCTGAGCTGAAATCTATGAACAGCATTCGAACGTATGAGTCCTTATTGTCTAGGTGGGTGAGGGCCAGATGGAGGGTTGTGGTGATGGCATCGTCCGTTGAATGGTTTGAACGATCACGCAAACTGCAGTGGGTCTAGTGAGGGGGCAGCTGGGTCTTAATCTGCCTCATGACGAGCCTCTCAAAGCACTTCATGATGATGGGTGTAAGTCGCGACGGGACGGTAGTCGTTGAGGCAGGACACTGAAGACTTCTTTGGCATGGGGATGATGGTGGTGGCCTTGAAGCACGTTGGAACAACGGCGCTGCTCAGAGAGATGTTGAAGATGTCGGTAAGAACATCTGCTAGCTGGTCTGCACATCCTCTGAGCACTCTGCCAGGAATGTTGTCTGGGCCAGCAGCCTTCCGTGGGTTGACTCTACGTAGAGTTTTCCTCACATCTGCCGTGGTAAGACAGAGCACCTGGTCATTGGGAGGAGGGGTGGACTTCCTCGCCATCACGTCGTTCTGCACTTCAAACCGAGCGTAGAAGTCGTTCAGCGCATCTGGAAGGGAGGCATCTTTGTCACAGGCAACTGATGTTGTCCTGTAGTTGGTGATGGCCTGGATGCCCTGCCACATGCACAGCGTGTCACCGCTGTCCTGGAAGTGACTGTGGATTCTCTGGGCGTGTGCGCGCTTTGCCTCTCTGATTGCCCGTGACAGTTTGGCCCTAGCTGTTCTTAGGGCTGCCTTATCGCCTGCTCTGAAGGCGGAGTCTCGGGACCTCAGCAGCGTGCGCACCTCCGCAGTCATCCACGGCTTCTGGTTGGAGCGTGTGGTGATGGTCTTGGAGAAAGTGACATCATCAATGCACTTGCTGATGTAGCGATTGGTAGAATCGCCATATGTTGCAGTCTCCCTGAACATGTGCCAGTCAGTACACTCAAAACAGTCCTGAAGAGCAGAGATGGCTCCTGCTGGCCAGGTTTTCACCTGCTTCTGAAGCGGTTTTGTGCGTCTGACGAGCGGTCTGTATGCTGGAATTAACATAACAGAGATGTGGTCTGAGTAGCCGAGGTGGGGGTGGGGCTCCGCCCGGTACACGCCTGGGATGTTTGTGTAAACGAGATCAAGCGCGTTCGCCCCTCTCGTTGCAAAGTCCACATACTGATGGAATTTAGGGAGCACTGTCTTGAGATTTGCATGGTTGAAATCTCAGGCGACAATAAACAGTCCGTCGGGGTGAGCGTTCTGCAGTTCAGCTCATAGCCCCATACAGTTCACAGACGCTTCCTTAGCGTTAGCGCTGGGGAATGTAAACTCGGTTATGCAAACAGTGGTGAATTCCGTGGTAGATTAAAAGGTCTGCATCTAACAGTCACAAGCTCCAACAGCGATGAACAGTAACTAGAGACTAGCATAGAGTTCTTGCACCATTCCGTGTTGATGTAAACACACAAGCCACCACCGCGAGTCTTACTGCAGAGAGCTGTATTTCTGTCGGCACGAAACGAGGCGAGCCCGTCTAGCTGAATGGCGGCATCCGGAACTCTGTCGCTGAGCCACGTCTCCGTGAAAACAAAGACACAGCAGTCTCTAAACTCACGCTGCGTAGCCTGCTGGAGTCGGATATAGTCCAGTTTATTGTCCAGGGAGCAAACATTTGAGAGCAGGATAGGCGGGAGAGCCGGCCGGCTAGGGTTTGTTTTTAGCCTAGCATGGACCCCGCCCTCTTTCCGCTTCCGCTTTCTCGCACACCGCTTACGACGTCCTCTCCCCCGGCCACCGGCATCAGGCGACGCCGAGGGCTGGAGGCCTGGTCTCCGCAGCAAGCCGAGTACGCGTAGCGCCTCCTGCAGGTCATCATGCAGCTTGGTTTTTGCATGAGTCTTATATTTCAGTAGTGTCTGGCGATGGTAGACACAAACACCGGTTGCTCCGATGTCCATGTGTTGCAAAAGTCGGGCTTTTTTAACAAAAATAGCACCATTGTGGATCCGGAGTGGCCGCTGCGTGCTACCACGCCACCATCTTGGAAGCGAGGCGAGATGCCATTTCAGATGCCTGCAGAGGGTTATATGGCAGCATTGATACAGTAAATAAAGCTGTGAGAATGAGAGTGAGGACACATGTGAGAAAGGTGCAATGATTCATGTTCAGTTACTGAATACCGAACATGAGAGAGATTATGTAAGATCCGTTATCTACCTCCCAATGGAGTACTCCATTATGAATTTGCCGTCATGCAACTAATCATACAATTATAATTGTAGGTGTTTTTTCGAATCACCCATTTTGTAATTCTGCTTGAAAACAGAATGACACTGTTTAACATGGTCCGCAGTAACCTCGTGTTCCCAGTTTTTTATTTCAATGGGAGAGAGGTGGCAAGCAACAGACGGAGGTGGCAATGAAAGCAGCTCCGCTTGCCAACCGCCAGCATAAAATCCATCCACTTTGTTGTGCATGAGTGCTAGCAGCACACGTTGCGCACAATAAAAGACTTTGGCTTTTTGCAGCTGCCTCATGGACCAATAAGAGATGATTTTACACAACCAATCTTAACTGAATGTAGCTCTGTGATGTTTCTTTGAATAAATGCCAATTAATTTTCTATGTTTTATTAGCTATAAAAAAGCAAGGCAGATTCTCTTTTTTTTCTCACATATTCTGCACCGATTTTGAGGGGAAAGCGTGAAATTAGCCAAAATAGTTAATAAAAAAATGGCAAGGGGAATGCGTAGAACTTTTTTTGAATGACAGACATCATACATCTGCTGAGCTTTATGTGGAGTTCTGAGTGTGCAGATTCCATCTGGGCCTGTTCATCACTTCAATGTAACATGCAATATAATATTGAAGTATTTAAATACGTTTTTGTGGCTCACTATATATCTTTGTTTTGAATAATTACCAAATATTTATGCCATGTTATATATGATTTGTGAACATGTACTATGGGTTTACCATGAAATTTGTCCATGTACCATGATATTACCATGATACATGTCAAAAAACATGGTATTACGGTGGTGCATGTCAAATAATCATGGTAATATGTCCAAAGAAAAAAAATTGGTAATATCATGATACTTTTAACACGTTTGTGTTAGGCTTGCTGCTGATTGCATACTGTATAAAACGCCCTTAAAGTGTTGACAAAAGAATAAATCGGAACAGCTGCTGGAAACTCATTGATAATGTGCATATTAGAAGAGGAGGAGTGCTGTTTATTCATGAAGGGTTCTGGCCAGAGTGAGACATTAACACCCTCTCATCTGACAATTGTACGTTAGATACACAATGAATCACTCTTACAATCTGCCCTCTTCTTATCTCTCCTCTGTCTTTCTATTTTCAATTGCACAACATGCAAGCACATTCACAATCACATTCATCCACACACACATCTATGTGACTCTCTGTCAGGCCTCTGGCCCTCACTGGCATGTTTCACCAGTCCTTTCCCCATCGAAATGATTCAGAAATCAGAATGAAGCTTGCATGGAGCGGTATCCATGTGGCCAGACCAGTGGTTGAAATCAGCAAGGCAGACAGCCCTTCACTCCTCTGCTTGTCTCAGAGACTCTGTGTTTATGATCTGGGGGTCACATTACAATATTCATTGAGCTGGTGTGAGTGAGCTGGATTGTGAATGCACATTCTCATTCTGTTTAATGTAATGTTAAATCTTGCAGCTGGTAAAGTGCGGTGTATCCATTGGCATTCTACTTCAGTCATAGTACTGCTTTAATAAAGTTTGACTCCTTCAAACTGGACCGTGGTTAAATGTGGCTGGTGGGCAATTCATATTTCATACAAAAAACTAGAGTTTTTTCTTAAATAATGCAAGACTTCTACAGCAGTAGATAAGTATTTGCTATCTGATTGACCTGAGCTGTTTCTACCGATAAGCAAAGTAAAACATAGTGTTCTACTTTTAGACTTGGCCCTGCCATGGGTCCAAAATAATTGGCAGAGGATGATTTAATTCTATTTTGGGCATAACCAGACCTCTGGATGGTTAATGCCCACCCTCTTTTTGAACTTTGGATGTCGGTGTACTATGAGAGAGGCAGCCACATCTGCTGATGATTAAGTGACCCTTGCAAAAATAAAGTACAGTGATGGTATCATGGTACATTTATGGTCTCAAATGTTAATACAATTGTAATATGATATATTAAGTGGCCCCAAAAAGTATTTTGATGCTTAATGCACACTTAATAATGTATGAATTTCATTACATTAGATAAAAAAATTCAACCAATTTGTGCATTTATTTAAAAAGATAGCACAAGGTAAAAACATGTTTTTTTTTAGGTTTTAAATTGTGAAACAATGTATTTATTGTTCAAAATTAAGTAATAATAAAAGGTCATTGGACACTGTGGTTGCCATACTTATTGTGATGAACTACACCTGTTAGGACACCAGGGTGAACTTCAGGGGAACTAACGTTGTGATTTCATAAAACCACTAAAAATGATATTGTGATCAGTTATTTCAAAGACAACTTACCAATAAAAGTCACGTTAGTTCTGAGAAATAGTCTAAAATAATTTGTTTGCATATTCATCTATACAATGAAATGCTGTGGTTTAATTGTACAAATTCTTGGCCCACTGTAAACATTACCATCACTGTAAACAGTACACAAACAAAAAACTTTATGGTACTTTTTGTGTTAATAATTGTAAAAAGGAAGGAACATGCATCTTAGAAATGCAGCAGTTTCAAAGTCTTTCATTTTTAAATGCTACTTTTAATTCGTTCCCTGCACTTCACTCAGTAGTACCAAGAAACCCTGAAATAACACTGTTGCGCATCTGATATTTTAACGAGAAAATATAATTGGCTTTACAGTGTGCCACAGAAGAATGCATAATATGCATAGCTCTCACAACAAATTCAATGGACCCTTTTCGTTTCATCTATTGGTCCCTCTTCGCCTCAGAGGTGTTTGGGTAGATTCATGTCTTTGATCTGTTGATAGGAGGAGTATATCTCAAGGTCTCAATGTGCTCCCACTCCCCCCTCCTCACTATTTAATTAGCTCTGGACACAGAGGACTGCATCTGTGGGACTCTCCAAGAACATTTTAACGGCTTGATTTGTACTCTCTTAAAAAATACATATACTCTGGCAGGTCCCTGTACTGTGTTTACTGGCTGAAATATCTACCCATCACACCTGAGAGTCTGGGAATGTCTTGGAGTCTCAGAGCAGTCTGCTCTTGACTCAACAGCAAAGGATGAAGAAATATCAGCCATTTCCACAAAGGCCCTACATAGCCTCTCTTTCTGACCACAGCAGTGCACAACCCCCTTCTCCATTTCTTATTCTTCTTATTTATTCTTTCACATTGATCTGTTGATCATACGCTTTTGTCTCCCCACACCAGCCAACCCCCACTACTTCTGTGTGTGTCATAGTCCAGAACTTGAAAATAAGGATGGCCTGGGCCCAGTGTGAGCGAGTTTTGCACTAGTTGATGGAACTGTCACTTGCCCAATCGTACTAGGGATCTATTTGTATTGTCAAGTTACTGCCGTTCAGAGCAGACAGCTACCAAGCAGAAAAAAAAACTTATTGTTACATTCCAATTCCAAGCTGATGTAGCCAATTGTGCAATTTAAAAAAAACATGATCCAGCCTCCGTTCGCAATGGAAATAAGCTCTTGGTAACATGCAGTGCAAGAGCTGATGGATTCGAGCTGCCTCTAGGGAATGTTGTATCTGAGGCCCGTAAATGATGTTGGTGGTTGTGGGATACGGGCCTCCCAAGCTTGTATCTCTGTCAGACTAATGTAAGTGCTGAGTTTCTGTATGTCTGCGGTAAGTTTTGTGTTACAATGATATGCTGGCAGAGTCGAAGCCATTATAAATCGAGATGTCTAAAAATTGCTGGCTGTGTTTAGACGGGCAGCGCGTGCGTGTGTGCGTGTGTGTGTGTGTGCGTGTGTGTGTGTCTGTGTGTCTGTGTTTACTTCTGGTGCCACTACTAAAACCCCAGTCGTGACCAGACACTGCCTTTATGTATTGATTCAGTTTGGATGACTCCGTTCAGAGGGATTCTGCTCTTTAGTGCCTTGTTGTGCCCCCTCTCTTAAGGAGATGTTAGGCACACAGACACACACCAACAAAAAGACACACATGTGAGGCAGAAGAGTAATGGCCTCTCGCTGCATCTTGCTCCGACTAATGAGAATCTCAAATCTGACAAGCAAAATGCATTTATCACACACACACAAGCGCGCGCGCTTAATGACACCACAGCAAGGGCTCACACTCTTGTCTCTTCCAAGCAGACACAAGCACAATAACACACACCGTTCGTCAAAGTTTGTAGTTTAGAATCCTATCATTGAACATCAAAACTTAAAGGTGAAATGTTTAATTATTGGATGGTGAAATATTATTTAAAAAAATACTGAATATTATTAAATCTTCTATCTTAGCTCAAAATATAGACAAAATTATACAGTAAGTAAGTGCTTTGTAGGTTCATTTCATAGAAAAGTGTAAACATTTTATCTGTGTGACACTATCAAAACATTAAAGTGGACCATCCAGCCCCACTTAACCAATGGCGCAAGTTTGGGGTGGGCTATAGGTTCGGGTGACCAATTGAAGAATTTAAATGGAATTTTTGCAATTCTATTTGGTGTGACTAGTGGCACAGAAATTACCCACTTCAACTTTAGTGCTTATATGGAATAGTTCACCCATAATTTTAAGTGGTTAACATTTACTAACTTGTCAAGGGTTTGTCAAGATCTAAAAACAAAAGAAAAACACCATAAAAGCACTGTAACATAGTCTGTACAACTGGATTCCAAGTCTTCTGAAGCCCTATGATAGCTTTGTATGAAGAACTAACCAAAATCAGACAATTATTCTCTGAAAACCTTGCCTTCAAAGTCAGATCCCAATTGTGCATGTGTATATTTAAACTTGGTGCTTTAAGATGCGGTAACAGGTGTGACATCATTGATGTGTAATGGCATTGGTTGACTCATGTTCTGTAACCAAAGCCAGATTCGAATGACATAAAGGTGATGAAATCATGACACAATTTGTATTTTTGAGTAAACAGGCTTTAGACCCCTTAGTAGCTCTACTTAAGTGCAATTATTCTGTCTTGGGTCTAGGTAATTAAATGATCATAGAAGAGATATGACTTTACAGCAATATAAATTGAAAACTGAGAGGGGGAGGCCATGATGATTGGAGCCTTAATTAGAGTGGTGTTTGAGCCATTTGATCTTTTAATAAAGTCTGGGATTGAGATTAAGAGTTGGAGATTGAGATTAGGATTACATGTGGGATTATTTACTTGGAAGAGCAAAGGAATCTATGTCCTTCATTATGTGAGCTGGAATTTAATATACCTCAAACAATAAAAAACACACAAACTGCTGACCAGGTGCCACCCAATATTGTTTCCAATTAATCAGATTAAATGCAGTGCCACCAGCAGGTGTCTTTTCATTGGAGAGATCAGAAAATGAATCTAAAGATATTAAGATTTCAGTTGAAAATAGGCTTGTGTTCGATCTGTAATTGTCACAGATCAGGGAACTGATAAATTTCATTTCAGATCAATGAAAATAACAAATATTTTTATTGTTATTATTTTAATAAAGCTGACACTGCAGCTTTGAAGATGGTGATAAACTGCTTGTCTGGATGGCAAATAGGGGAAAATTGACCTTGTGACCATATGGCCTAGTCACCCATCCTGCAGGGGTCCTTTGCACAGCTGTGGTGTGTGTGCTGTGTGGTCTAAGCCGTTGAGAGCTCTCTGTCAGTGTAGGTCTGGTTATACACTGGCAAGAGCTGAATGAGAAAATAGCAGATTGTACTCAGTTCAAAGTGCACGATTTTGATTGTTGAGCAGAGGACAGTTCTTTCCCTCTCTTTAACTGCAAAGCATCTTATTTACAAATATGTCAATAACATAATGGAATAGTCAAAGAAATATGATAACAACACCCAGAGCTATTTGTTTGCAAGCCCATGTGAGATGGGTTTCTGGGCACGGAAACATAGCAACTGGGTACAGACCTGTCACAGGAAACTAACCATCCAGAAATGACACGAGTCTGTTGCGCTGTTGCGAGACTGCATGTGTGTCTGTGTGTGTCTGTGTTTGTCATTGTCATCTCTGTCATGTCAGTCCAGCACAGCATGCTGTTTAATCACAGCTGCAGTACTGTGTGTGTGTGTGTGTGTGGGGGGGTTATGAGGACACTTCTAGTGTCCCCATAATTCAAACAGCTTTTGGAAATGTAAACATGCAGAAAGTGTTCTGTGATGGGTAGGGTTAAGGGATAGAATATATAGTTTTTTCAATGTAAAAATCATTGTCTATGGAGAGTCCTCATAAGGATATCTGTGTGTGTGTGTGTGCGTGCGTGCGTGCGTGCGTTTGTTTGTGAGCGTGCGTGCGTGCGTGTGGTATGAGTATCAGTGCCCTGTAAAGCAACTCAACCTCCCAAATCCTCTTCACCAGGCACAGAGGCTCTGAGCTCGGCATGACTGTGCACCCAGAGGATCTCTCTCAGTGCATCCTGTTGGTGCAGAACTATCCATATAGAGACACATGGGAATATTACATGCTGTCTGCTAAAGAGCTCTGATACAACTTTTTTCACCTCATGTTCTCTTCCTGTATTTTCCTTGATTCTTTCTTTTTCTCTTGTTCTTTCTTTCTTTCGTTCTGTTAATAGTTAAGCTTGCTTTGATAAAGTCTTCTAGCTAGCCATCTGTTTTATGCCCCAAATGTTTTGCTTATCATACGTATGTCTTTGACATACAAATATATTGTTGTGTCTATTCATCTGAGTAAGATTAAAGGCTGAGTATCTCCGCTTTGTTGGTGCTCAGAATGCAAGCGAATGGTGACTAGAAATGTAAAGGTCCAAAAAAGACGTGAAGGCAGTATAAAAGTAATCCATAAGACTCCAGTGGTTAAATCCATACCTTCTGAAGTGATATGATAGGTGTGGATGAGAAACAGATCAATGTTTAAGTTCCTTTTAGTTTTTACTGAAAATCTACAATTTCACTTCCACATTTCAGTGTGAAAGTGACTTTTACTTTCCCATTCAGCCACCTACTGGTTGGGGCTGGTCAAAGGTGGAAATTTATAGTAAAAATAAGGACTTGAATATTGAGGAGGAATATTTGAATTTTTATTTGAACACACCTATTTCAAAAAGTTGAAATATTGGCTTCTCCTATAACAATGCTACAGTCAGTATAGTCTACTTTGAAGTTTCCATTCTGGGCTGGAATTTCTGTTCATGTTTTGGCCTGTGTGATCCCGCCCACTGCCCACTCACCAATAGTATTTCGATACCGCTGGGTTGCCAGATTTGAACAAGTAAGGCAAACAGCACTGCACGTTGCAGCCATGGAAGCCAGCAAACCAACTGGATCAGAGATAACAGATTCCACCCGACCTGAAAACCCTCACCATCCATCTAAAAACCACCGAGACCAGAAGCGCATTAAAACAAAGATAAATATTGGAGATGCCTTTGGAAGATGGAGACAGCTTAATGCCCAGAAATCCTTTAAAACGGATCCTGTTACGTGCCCTCATTCTGACAACCTGCATGAGCTTCGAATCTGGGGCGGGGCAGACAACTCTCCAATATTTAGAATTTGGACTGCAGCATCCATTTCAAACACTTGTTGTCAATCTGACATATAATATTCTAACTAATCAATTAGGCTAATTCATCGATGCAGAGTGTTTTCGCTTGCTAACTTTGAATTGAAGCAGTGGCGGCCAATTTATGCATTCTGAAATGCTTTTCAGATTTATACACAAAACACATGAACACAAGCTTTCTGCCCATTGTATATTGTGTAAAATGCCCTTAAAGAGATTTGACCATTCTGTCATCATTGAACTCACTGTTGTTCCAATATTTATTACTTTCTTTCTTTGATGGAACACAAAAGTAGATGTTTGGACAGCCTCCGTCACCGTTTACTTTTATTGCATCTTTTAAAAGAGCCCATTGTAGACTGTGTAAAATGCCCTTAAAGAGATAACATTCTGTCATCATTGAACTCACTGTTGTTCCAATATGTATGACTTTCTTTCTTTGATGGAACACAAAAGAATACGTTTTGGACAGCCTCCGTCACCATTTACTTTCATTGCATCTTTTAAAGTGATGTGTGACTGAGGTAGCCAATCCCTGTCATTCTACAACATCTCCTTTTGTGTTCCAAATACAAAGTCATACAGGTTTGGAACAACATAAATGTGCAACTAATGGTAGAATTTTCATTTTTGGGTGAACAATCCCATTATTAATGATAATGATAACATATTGAACTAGAAATTGCAAGATTCCAGATTGCAAAGTGCATTACAGATCTGTACTGTATTTATTGTACTTGATTATGTTGCAGTACTGTCATGTATGCCTTGTTGGTATACTGATGTCTCCTTTTGAGATCAGAGCTGCTCTCTCCACCCTCTCTTTCTTCCTCCTTCTCTCCATCTCTTTAATTGGAACAGTTTCTTGCTGTGTTTGGTTTGAGAGAAAGAGAGCATCGGTCAGCTTTTGACAGACTACACTGTATTTCTTTGATAAAGACTCATCTAGTGCCTCCTCCCAAACTCCTCATTTACCCCTACACATAACCAACCACTCCTTGCTCTCCTCTGGGAACGCTCCTATACATGTGTGTACATGATAACTCTAGCAGTCGCATCCCTGGACCGCAGATTTTAAAGAACCAGAATAGATAATAAAAATAGACCTTTGTTTAAAAATGTTGAGGAAAAAACATGTTTTGCTCCCTCCTCTCCACCTAATTCACCCTCCAATTATAATACCCGCCAAGGGATGATGGCTCCAATTTCTGTCAATACAGACTGGTAATGGCTCTAAATAACAATCTTAAATATTAATGAGAGAGGGGAAAGGAGTAGAGGGATCAAGAAAAGAGCGTATAATACATTCATAACTTTGAAAGTCTAAGAAAAAATTGAGACAATTCGAAGGTAGACTAAATAATTTTGGCTTTTGTTTGAGGAGTTTGCTGTCAGGTCATTCTTGAGGAAAGAAAAGATGAATTGATTTTCCTCTCTTTATATGACTGAGTTGCAAAATGAATGTGTGCCGCTGAGGGCTGATGAAAAGGGACGTAAGCAGGGGATGGATCAGTAACACTCCACTAATGCCGTTGCTGTCTGTGAAGTCTGCCTGGCTTGGAGACGGCAAAGGAGAGTCTCAGCAGCTCTCGTATCGATCCGCTCAGCCACTGCCTGCTGTCTGGCACGGATCCCTCTCTGATGTCTGGTCAATGTCTGGCCAGTGATGTTGTTTTAAGCTCTGAAAGAGCAAAATACTTTGTTCAGAAACATAAGTGATCGCAGTTTAGCTGAATGTTTATTTGATGCTTATCAAGAGCATAGACAGTACTTTCCCACTGTGGAGTAATTGCTGCAATGTGCTTGTACAATGTGAAGTTGTTATGATCTCTCACATGGTATCAACAATATGTAGAACTGTACACATCCTTGTCTTGAAAGAGGCAGCAGGTCAATTAACTTGCATGGCAGTGTGTATGATGTGACATTGTCTCATTGAGACAGACTTTTGAATATTGGCAAAAAGTCTGATTCTCATTACATTTTTTTTTTTGCTATGTCCTGCCAAATTAGGCTGGAAGGGGCTTTCTGGCCATTATGGAAAGTGTACTTTGATTTTTCAGACCTTACTTTTAGAGATTGCTCAAATAAATCTACAGCCCTTCTTTTTAATACAGTGGCAGTGGATAGTTTCTCTCTACAAATCTTTAAAATGTACCCAAATGTATCATATCAGAAACAACCTGAAATTGTATTCAATTACAGGAAAAAATAAAAACCCCAAAATATATATTTTTTTTCTGCAAAAATTTGACATCTTTTATGCATTTATCGGTGGTATGAGAGAGGCCAGAAACTATTTAGCCAGAGATGCACCACTGGCATTAAAATAAATTAGGGAAATTGAAACACCCAACAGATGTAGAAAAGGAAGTCCCTATTTTAGCATGATCTGAACAAAAGAAGCACAATTTATGATCCCATTGTTGTCAGATTTTACTGCTGATTTTAAATGTTTTTTTAATGTAATCTTGACCATCCGTTTGGAGTTTTCAGTCTTTCCCTTTCAAGTAGATAGGAGCTGTACGTTTATGCCGCTTGTTTACATAAAAAGTTTTTTGCTGCCCCCCGCCTGCCAGGAGCGTTCCAGAGATGGCCACCGAATTAACTGACTTGCCTTAAAAGGGTTGTTAGATATGCTTGTTCACACTGGCATGTGTGTTAATGCAAGAACTTGCATTAGCACTTAAAATCTCCAAGCTGTTTTCATTACTTTAAAGTCCATTTGAAATCAAAATGAAAGTTTTGCTGCGTTTAGTCAATATCTATTAGCTTTAGGGTCATCTATATTCCAGTGTACTTCTAAAGGTTGACAATTCATTTTTAGAAGATATAAGCATTTAAATTCTGCGTCTCACTCTTCTGGCTAGAAAGACAGAGGCACAGTCATGACGCCAAACTGCACTAGAGAAACTTTGTCCAGTCAAATGCATTCTAGAATGAGAAGGCACCCTACCCATTAATCTGCTCACTGCACATGGCTGTGTTCTCAGCTACACTGATGATTCATTCACAGGGCACTTAAAAGAGAGCACAATCCATTTTGTGTGTCTTTCCATACAGAATTTCCAATAATAATCCTTCCAGTCTTTGAAGGGAATAGGGCATAGGGACTATCACTTCTGATTGAAACGTGCTCGTGGGAGTTGGACGCGTTGAAAGTGTCTGGAGTTTATATTTAATGCAGCCGTTTTTCAGAGGTTTCTTGGGATGTTAATCACAAGTTTGTTTTCTTCGCTCTCTATTTAGTGTGTGATTCAAAACAGTTATATATTGTAATGTTTTCTTTGATTGTTTCTGTTTCATCTTTATAACTTGCACAATAGCTCCTGCCTCGTCATTAGTAAAGTTTTTTTTTTTTAACTGTTTTTGTTTGTGGGCTGTTATACTGTATAGTAACAGGGTCAGATTGATCATTGTTTGGATCTCAATTCAGTGGAAAAGTGGCCTGACTAGCTTGAGATTGGTCTGTTTCTGTACAGTTTCACTCTCTAATAGCACCACAGTGGACAGATGAATGTGTGTGTAGGACTGTCCTTATTGGCTATTTTAAAAAATGGCACGAGCCGTTCCCAAATTTCATGTTTCAGAAGGAAATACATCAACAGTGTAAAGCTTTTCAAGGCACTTCACAGGGACTTTAGGTACGCATTGTAGCAAATGTGTACCTTGCAAACATAAATTCATATCCTGGTGGACAGATAAAAACTGGGCATCCTAACCCTGACTCACTGAAATTGTTTAGATGGCAGCCTAACAGATTTTAATTCAATTTTACCCCATGAGTTCAGCCAGCTTTTGCCATTTTTGTGAGCGATTTCAACGTCAGACACTACGTGGGTGGTCTATGGATGTGCCATCTGAGGCCAAAAACAGGATATCACATGCCAAGTCTCATGCTAATCAAGCCAGACATTGATGTTTACTGACAGCTTGTCCTCTTGGAATTTCAGAGGGGAAAAACATGAGGAGGAATTTTCATTGGTGCAAGAGATGAGGATTGATATTGCTCCTTTCCTCCATCCTCCTCACAGCAGAGGCACTAGTACAGCCCGGCTCAGCCTGCCAGGGTTTTCCTCCCATGGACTGACCTTGTCACGAAGGCAGAACCCTTGTGGCTGCAGCAGATCCCTTTCTTCCCTCAGGGATAGCTGACTGGCATTGATAGTGAGACAGTCATGACCTCTCACTGACAAATCAGTCACCCACGTGACGCAGATGCCTTTGGTTCCTTTAATTGAAGCGAATTTATTCACACCATTCCAGTGGGAAGCAACCCTAAACAAATTAGAAGAATATATTTGTTGACATTTGGACAGACTTTACTTCCAGCCTGTTCATATGGTTTTAAGTATTGAATATTTAAGACATATTTTTCTAATAGGGAAGTTAAATATGTCATTACGCACAAAATGTGCATACTATAAAGTGACAGTTCACCAAAAAATTAAATTCTCTCATCATTTACTCACCCTCATGCCATCCTAGATGTGGATGACTTTCTTTCTTTTTCAGAACACAAATTATGATTTTTAGAATAATCTTTCAGCTCTTTAGGTCCATAAAATGCAACTTAAGTGGGTGCCAAATTTGTTATGCTCCAAAAAGCACATAAAGGCATTATAAAAGTATTCCATACAACTCCAGTGAAGTGATATGATAGGTTTGGGTGAGAAACAGATCAATATTTAAGTCCTTTTTGCTAGAAATGTTTCTCCCTGCCCAGTAGGAGTGATATGCATGAAGAATGTGAATCCCATTGTACAATGTGGAGCTTCAAAATATTGGCAACCATTCACTTGGTGCTTGGACCTACAGAGCTGTGGTATTCTTCTAAAAATCTTTATTTTAATTTAGCAGATGAAAGACACATCTGGGATGTCATAAGGGTGAGTAAATGATGAGAGAATTTTCATTTTTGGGTGAACTATTCCTTTTTGACCCAAGCCTGTCCACTCGTGGCTCTTGCAATTCTATTTGATTAAAACACAATATCATGAACTTCGCAAACTTTTGGCAAATCCAGCAACTATTTTTACTTTCTCAGAAACCGTGTACAAACTGTGTTATAAAGTACACATAGTGATGATTACTGATCTGTGTTTGTGTCTGAGTTTAGGGGACATTCTTAGTTTTAGCTCCAGTAATATTTAGATGATGACATCTTGTAGATTATACATTAGCATAGTAGCATTTGAACAATTATTATCTAGTGTATTATATTCCCAAAATTAATCAAATAGTGGCCCTATACATATATATATCTACTGACCATATATCCATTTAGTTATTATAGTGTTTTCTTGTCTACAGGTATCTGTCTCTCTTACTCTCAGACTGGATTGTCTACTTATATTAATGGGTTACTACGGTTACCATAGTCCCCGATCTTATCCCGTTACACACTGATATTTTCTAAGAGTAGATTAGAAACTTAAAAATGTGGCTTGGGATGAGGGTGATTGTGTATTATTTTATGAAGCGTGATAATAGCATCTTTGTGCTGTCAGATGTACATAAGCTTTCTCTGACTTCACTTTCTCTCTCTCCACCATGTGTTGTGCAGGGGCAGACACTCAATAATTGCCCGACACTCCTTAAGTCAAATTCTAATTTAGCCCAGCAACAGCAGGGTGGTCACTCAGTAGAAATCAAATTAGTGGCTCTTGTGTGTTAGCGCACGTGTCCACATATGTGCTTGCGTCTCTTGTGAGATGGCGAATTAAATGACTGATAGCACAGAACAAGCCATCTGATCAGTGTTTAAAGTACAGGAAGACACTGTGCCAGAAATATCTGGCTTTTTAAAGCATGCATGAGCTATTCCTTCCTGAATATTGACCTAATTGATATACACTGGCAGCCAAAAGTTTGGAATAATGTTCATATTTTGTTGTTTCGGAAGGAAATTGGTACGTTAATTTACCAAAGTGGCATTCAACTGATCACAAAAAAACAGCACCATCACTATTTGAAAAAGTCATTTTTGAGCAAATCTAGACAAGCCCCATTTCCAGCAGCCATCACTCCCAACACCATGTCCTTGAGTAATCATGTTTAATTGCTAATTTGGTAGAAAATCACTTGCCATTATATCAAACACAGTTGAAAGCTATTTAGTTCGTTAAATGAAGCTTTTTTGTGTTTGTTTTTGAGTTGCAGCAGTATGCAATTGACTGGCATGTCTTAAGGTCAATATTAGGTTAAAAAATTGCAAAAAAAGCTATGAAAAGGCAAGAAAGCAAAACAGCTTTCGCTAGAAACTCATCCGTTAATCATGGTTTTGAGGAATGAATGCTATACAATGCTTGAAATTGCCAAAAAAACTGAAGATTTCATACAAAGGTGTACACTACAGTCTTCAAAGACAAAGGACAACTGGCTCTAACAAGCACAGAAAGAGATGTGGAAGGCCCAGATGTACAACCATACAAGAGGATAAGTCCATCAGAGTCTCTAGTTTGAGAAATAGATGCCTCACATGTCCTCAGCTAACAGCTTCATTGAATTCTACCCAATCATCACCAGTTTCATGTACAACAGTATAGAGAAGACTCAGGGGTTCAGGCCTTATGGGAAGAATTGCAAAAAAATGCCACTTTTGAAACAGAAAAACAAAAAGAAAAGGTTAGAGTGGGGAAAGAAACACAGACATTGGACAACAGATAATTGGAAAAGAGTTTTATGGATCTTAACCCCATTGAGCTTTTGTGGGATCAGCTAGACTTTAAGGTGCATGATCATTGCCTGACAAGACAGCCGCATCTACGGCAAGTGCTACAGGAAGTGTAGCACTTGACCGCTGGAATGCCAACAATCTGCAAAGCTGTCATTGCTGCACGTGGAGGAATTTTTGATGAGAACTCTTTGAAGTATTTTATTTAAGATTTTTTTTTCAAATTGTAATAGTAATTTTTCACGTTATTAATGTCCTGACTATACATTGTGAACTTTGGTGAATAAAACTACCAACTATTTTTCTTAAGAGCAAAATATGTACATTTTTTCCAAACTTTTGTCTGCCAGTGTAGAGTCAAAAAACAAACTTGGCAGAGGTTAGCACTGTTGTTAGTAGCTTTTGAGTGTGAGCATTAGCCCTCTGAGTGACCCCTGAATCATGTGACGATATCATGGGACATGTGATACTGATTGGTTGTTTTTCTGTAAACGGGTTGATGATGTCTAAATCCTAAAATGATGTCTTTGTGGTCAAGTCACATACACACACCAACATAAATGTACACACTGTTACACTGTTTCCTACTTGTTTTTCCTCCTCAAACTAAAAGCCCATAAGATGTTTTGTAAATTTGTTATGTTTGTTTTTGTTTTGCTTTCTGCTTTCTGCTTTCTGCTGTATGAATGATGAATGTTGATAATTTTTTGACACTTTCATTTGTCAGACTGAAGATGAACTTAAACTAAAAAGCCATTGTCTATATCCTTTTAGAGGTTTTATGTAATTCACTTTCTCTTAGAGCCTTTCTCTCCTTAAAAGACCATCCTTCTGAAAAAATATTTTTTGTAAAAAAAGGACTTACATTTTTATCCATTTCTCACCCACACCTATTATATCACTTCTGAAGATATGGATTTAACCACTGGAGTCTTATGGATTGCTTTGTTTTCTTTGTGATTTTTGGAGCTACAAAGGTCTGCTCACCATTTATTTGTGTTCTGCTGAAGAAAGAAAGTCATACACATCAGGGATGCCATGAGTGTGAGTAAATGATAAGAGAATTTTCATTTTTGGGTGAACTATCCCTTTAAGTGCTGGGTGGACTAGCATAGCAATGCTGGTCAACTAACGTAGGCCTTCTGGTAATGCTAGTTAACCATGGAATCCTTTGTTTTGTTCGGCTAGTTTAGAAGCCTGATGACACCAACAAAACAAGCATTCCTTAATAGAGACCTGCATCCAAAGCACAACTTATGCTGGTAACAAATAATACTGATCTTTTCAGCAGGGTCATCATCAGCTGACAAACTGAAATGCTTGGAGTAGCATGTGAGAAGCATTAGGTTGTACTTGCTGATTTAATTCAAGCGTAAACTCATGTTCTCTTACTTGGATGCCCAGATGCTGTATTTGCAATTCAGCAGCAATTTGCCTCAATCTCTGTGTGAAAAACAGGCATTCAGTGAAGATTTCGCATCATTGCAAGGTTGAAGTCTGTAATTTAAACTGGTAGTGTCATAATATATACTGATTAAATGTTATATGCTGACAGGACCATCAACCCTGCTCAACTCTTTTAAGATTGTAGCTGTTTTTGGAATATGGTAGCTGGTCATAAGCTGGCTGACAAGTCACCATGTTCCATTGGTCAATGACAATCTAGTAGCTGGTTTGTTGCTGATCCAAGATTATATTCAATAGCGATCAATCTTTTGGAATAATTTACAGATTTTCCTCTTATGGAAAGACATTGGTACTTTTATTCACCAAAGTGGCATTCAACTAATCACAATGTATAGCAAGGACATTAATAATGTGAATAATTGCTAGTACAATAAAAAAAAAAAAAGAAAACTTAAACTACTTCAAAGTAGTACTTCTACTACACGTACAGCAATAACAACTTGCTAGCTATCAGTTTGTCCAGATACTCAGGTGACATTTCACCCTGTGCTTCCTGTAACACTTGACATAGATGTGGCTGTCTGCACTTCTCATGCAAATTTAAGTCTAGCTGATCCCACAAAAGCTCAATGGGGTTAAGATCCATGACACTCTTTTCCAATTATCTGTTGTCCAGTGTCTGTGTTTCTTTGCCCACTCTAACCTTTTCTTTTTGTTTTTCTGTTTCAAAAGTGGCTTTTTCTTTGCAATTCTTCCCATAAGGCCTGCACCCCTGAGTCTTCTCTATACTGTTGTACATGAAACTTGTGTTGAGCGGGTAGAATTAAATTAAGCTGTCAGCTGAGGTCATGTGAGGCATCTATTTCTCAAACTAGAGACTCTGATGTACGCATCCTCTTGTTTAGTGGAATATCTGGGCCTTCCTCATCTCTTTCTCTTCTTGTTAGAGCCAGTTGTCCTTTGTCTTTGAAGACTGTAGTGTACACCTTTTTATGCAATCTTCAGTTTTTTGGCAATTTCAAGCATTGTATTGCCTTCATTCCTCAAAACAATGATTGACTGAGTTTCTAGAGAAAACATTTTGACCTAATATTGACCTTAAGACTTGCCAGTCTATTGCATACTGTGGCAAATCAAAACAAACACAAAGACAATGTTAAGCTTCATTTAATGAACCAAATAGCTTTCAACTGTGTTTGATATAATGTAAAGTGATTTTCTAGTAACAAATTAGCAATTTAGCATAATTACTCAAGGATAAGTTGTTGGAATGATGGCTGCTGGAAATGGGGCCTGTCTAGTGTAGGACATTTGGTAGTATAAATGTACACAGTACAGATCAAAGTGCCGCAATTCTCCACCATTATATGTAGGAAACCGTATGTGTGAACTAGGAAATAATTTAAACTGTCTTTATTCTACATCATTAAGTAAGGAAATTTATAATGGAATTAGTTGCATTTGAGAACCATTATAAGCAAGAAAATGACAAATAATAAATTATTTGTCTGAATAAAATTCTCGTAATACAACTTCTCATTGTATCTGCTCACAAATGCTATTGTAAATTGGATTTAGACTCAAACAAAACTTTGGGATTACCCAAAGTATTTAACTAATACACCAGCACTTTCAGCAAAAGTCTGGAGATGTCGTTGCGTTTCCTTGCGTTGCATTTCCTTGTGTTGCTTGGTTCTTTGGCGTTTGAAGAAAGTTTGTTCTGTCGATGTCTTAGACTAGTGGATAGTTATTATCTGGATGGCTGATAAAATGGTCTTTGAAGCGAGGCCTTCTGCAAGGAAGACTCCCAACTCCCATTGGGTGTGTGAACCGTAGAGTGACCTCCTCTGGACTTTGTGTCCCAAGTCTTCCTAGGACTCTACAAGGCACAGAGGATCTGGAAGAAGCAAGAGAGCCAAAGAGAGGAGGCCAAGAAATAGTTCCAAGTGAGTGTTGCCAGAGAGAAGAGGAAGTAGAGCCAGCAAGTTTTTCCTTGGTAGGGAAGTTTCTATCTGAAATTGGCCACACCCCAAAAATGTCCTGAGCCAATCAGAAGTAACTTTTCATAGTTGATTTCCTTTGTTTGGAGGATTCTTTGGACTTCCCACTCAAAAGTTGTGCATGTTTAATCATGAATTTTTATATCTTGAAAACTGTGCAAGTAACATGACATTCGTTATCATCACCATTCTCTATGTAAACAAGTAAGCATTTCTATATGAAATATGACATTCTTTCATTATTATTATACATGTAAGTAACAAAACATGAAAATCCCTGATTAGGAATCATTATATATTTTAAAAGGTTCTAATCATTAATTTGTCAGTTATAACAGTGATCACAGGTCATAGTCATTTTCAGAATTATCTAGCAAGGCTAGGTATTGTGTACATTGTGGGTTTAAATGCATTCTGTACATTTTAGAGGGTCAACTCAGCAAAGTACAACATTCATGGATTCCTTTTTAGCTGCTATTTGCAGAATAATGAGGATCTCATGACTAATTATCATCCAGAATAAAGAGTCATAGTATTGCCGTTGTTTGTTCATTGTAATTCAGGAGGATCCATGTGGTCTCTGCTGAGCTAAGAGAGGATGCTTTGGAATGTTCAGTGGGGAGAGGAGGTTGTCCTGTGGAGAAACTGATGCCACTGTTTTAGGTCCATGTTGATTCGGGCCTTGGGACTGTCTTCATGAGTCTCTGTTTCCTGATATGGCAGCGGATTTATGCATTTAAGGTCACAAGGTGTGTTACTTGGCCATTTGGTCTTACTGAGGGTTTAAGTTTGTGGTACAAAGAGGGATCTTCTTTATTGGTCAGCTATGTCATTACAAACCCTATTTTGAGATTAAGCAGGCATGGGACGTACGGTCTCTTTAGCAATGTAGGTGCCATGGATTAGTTTTTATAACTCTCTAATGGCTTGGTGGGGGATCTCTCTGAGCTGTGGAATGTGGTGTTGTGTTCATTTGATGGCTTTATTTATGGATAATCCTACACTAGATTTGAAAAATACACTAATTTTTAAAATAGTGATGGTGCTGTATTTCTGACTATACTTTGTGATCAATTGAATGCCACTTTGGTGAATTAAATTCAATTTCCTTCCAAAACAGCTAAATCTGTACTTTATTCCAAACTTTTGGCCGCCAATGTGTAATAGCTTGCATTTGTGGACTTAAGAGCTGAACAACAATATAACACACTATACTGTACTACATTGTAGTACATTGTTGGATATGTACTACAGTACATATCCAACAAGCAAACATGGTGCATCACAATCTTTCTTCACAAGTCTTTATTGAAGTTTTCAGAATATATTTTAATATTCAAAGTAATTTAATTCAATGTCTATATGCTTTGGTGTAACGGT
Organism: Xyrauchen texanus; assembly: GCF_025860055.1. Taxonomy (NCBI): domain Eukaryota; kingdom Metazoa; phylum Chordata; class Actinopteri; order Cypriniformes; family Catostomidae; genus Xyrauchen; species Xyrauchen texanus. The sequence continues at coordinate 28,767,859 of NC_068292.1, forward strand.
CAGAATTTATTAAAATATGTCAAAATCAATGCAGTCAATTCACACACATACTGTAGAAATTGTGAATACAATTATTTTAATTCTACTGACCTACTAAATGCACATCAGACTGTGTTGCTCCACATTGGGCACTTAAAATGTAGACAGCTTTGTATAACAGGAGTATTATCATATAATCTAGTTTTGCCTTGTATCTGCCAAGCCAGGCTTAGTTGCTGTTGTTTTGGAAACTAAATGTTGTGAGGATATTGCCTCATCCCCTTTCCATTGACATTAGTGGTTCCTGGTTCGAGACCAGCAGGTTTCATGGGTAGGTTTTCTACAGTGATGTCACATGGAAACAGGACAGATTGGGCACCCTATAGGTGGTAAGTGAACCAGAGGAAAATCATGGGAAGTTCTTGAACTCAGAAGATTCTAGAATCTATATTCAATCTATAGTCTATTGAGAGAGAGTTTGGCCTCTGCCCCAGCTTCTTGTGGGTCCCTGACAGCAGGGTTGCTGGGTAATGGGCCATGGAGAGCTAGAGCACTAATGTGCTTAATCGTGTTTGAAATGACAGAGAAGCACAAGGACACCAGAACTTATTATGTTGGGCCATGGATACAGAGGGGAGGCTCTTTCAGTTTCTGCTTCTGAGGGTGTAAAAGGTTCCCTTAGTGGAAGAGAATGGAGGAGGAAGGAGAGAGAGGGTGTGACGTGTGTCTTTTTACCATATCACAAGGGACCAAGGGATTGACATTATCAACATCTAATCTCTTATTTGAATAAAAAATTATGTTTTTCTCTTTTTTTTTTCACTCACACATTCTCTGTCTCTCTGCTTTCTTGCCTGACATGATGTGTCCTTAAGCAGGTATATTAAACTGCTGATGGAATTTAAATTTGTCAGTGTGAAATTTTAATCATTTTATTTTATCGCAAGTGTTTCTCTGGCCAGCAATGATAAAACCCAGACTTGTTAAACAGAGTCAACCTATAAATGAATACATATCTTTTAAATGCGATATGACCGCATTGGTCGTGTGCCATAAAAAGCTTCCATGTTCTTCCCATCAGGGTTTCTGCTCTGGCCTCTGCAAGTGTTTTATAAGTGTTGGAAAAGGGAGGGACATGCAGAGCCTACAGCTAGCCAAGGAGCTGTTGGTAAATCCAAATGAATGTCGGATAATCAATCCTAAGCTCTAGAGATTTCTCATCCTCAAGATTCATAGCATCCTCTTCCCACCCTGCTGCCTCAACAACTCTGCCTCATTAATGGAGGACCCACAATGGGCCCAGCGCCCAGCACACACTGGGCCAACAGAGAGCCGGCGCTGACCCCATGGTGAAGGCAGGGGATAAGCCAGGGTTTAGTCGCATATCGACAGCTGTCTGCTCATCAATGTCCCACATTACTTCAAATGCCACATGAATGCACACTGATTAGAAGAGAGAGAAATGCAAACATTTGGCAAATATGCACACATTTCATAGATTATAACAGGCTTTTGGTGGGTAGGTTGTGTGTGGATTTGGGTTTCTGAATTTGCCTCATTCAATTTTGGTCTGCTACCAATCCTAGAAAAATGTCCTGATATACAAAGTGGGACTTTCATAGCCGTCAAGCACCCATTTAATGAAGACCACTTTGTGTCTCATAGGAAAATGGCTAGGTTACGTGATATATGAAGGGGAACGAGACGCTGCGTAATCTCATTGGGACACTACGAGTGTCACGTGGTCTGAAGCCCTTATACATTCATGCCAATTTATTGGCTGATGGCGTTAAACGACGCTCCTTGGGAGCTACATCATGGGATCCATAAAGGTCTTCGCTTCGCACCATAAAGTCCTAAACAGCTTATGCAGTTTCTCAATAGCCAATGTGACAGTCTTTGCTTGGACACCGAAACACCCCTGTTGCGGCCACCAAAGCACACAAACAGCTGATCTGACTTACACCACTGGCAAGTATGGTCAACATAAACTCGCAGCACCCGAATTGGGGCAAAGTACAGGTCCTTCTCAAAAAATTTGCATATTGTGATAAAGGTCATTATTTTCCATAATGTAATGATAAAAATTAAACTTTCATATATTTTAGATTCATTGCACACCAACTGAAATAGTTCAGGTCTTTTATTGTTTTAATACTGATGATTTTGGCATACAGCTCATGAAAACCCAAAATTCCTATCTCAAAAAATTAGCATATCATGAAAAGGGTCTCTAAACGAGCTATTAACCGAATCATCTGAATCAACTAATTAACTCTAAACACCTGCAAAAGATTCCTGAGGCTTTTAAAAACTCCCAGCCTGTTTCATTACTCAAAACCGCAATCATGGGTAAGACTGCTCGACCTGACTGCTGTCCAGAAGGCCATCATTGACACCCTCAAGCAAGAGGGTAAGACACAGACAGAAATTTCTTAACAAATAGGCTGTTCCCAGAGTGCTGTATCAAGGCACCTCAGTGGGAAGTCTGTGGGAAGGAAAAAGTGTGGCAAAAAACGCTGCACAACGAGAAGAGGTGACCGGACCCTGAGGAAGATTGTGGAGAAGGACCGATTCCAGACCTTGGGGGACCTGCGGAAGCAGTGGACTGAGTCTGGAGTAGAAACATCCCCGCATTCCCCAGGTCAAGCCACTTTTGAACCAGAAACAGCGACAGAAGCGCCTGACCTGGGCTACAGAGAAGCAGCACTGGACTGTTGCTCAGTGGTCCAAAGTACTTTTTTCGGATGAAAGCAAATTTTGCATGTCATTCGGAAATCAACGTGCCAGAGTCTGGAGGAAGACTGGGGAGAAGGAAATGCCAAAATGCCTGAAGTCCAGTGTCAAGTACCCACAGTCAGTGATGGTCTGGGGTGCCATGTCAGCTGCTGGTGTTGGTCCACTGTGTTTTATCAAGGGCAGGGTCAATGCAGCTAGCTATCAGGAGATTTTGGAGCACTTCATGCTTCCATCTGCTGAAAAGCTTTATGGAGATGAAGATTTCATTTTTCAGCACGACCTGGCACCTGCTCACAGTGCCAAAACCACTGGTAAATGGTTTACTGACCATGGTATTACTGTGCTCAATTGGCCTGCCAACTCTCCTGACCTGAACCCCATAGAGAATCTGTGGGATATTGTGAAGAGAAAGTTGAGAGACGTAAGACCCAACACTCTGGATGAGCTTAAGGCCGCTATCGAAGCATCCTGGGCCTCCATAACACCTCAGCAGTGCCACAGGCTGATTGCCTCCATGCCACGCCGCATTGAAGCAGTCATTTCTGCAAAAGGATTCCCGACCAAGTACTGAGTGCATAACTGAACATAATTATTTGAAGGTTGACTTTTTTGGGGGGTATTAAAAACACTTCTTTTATTGGTCGGATGAAATATGCTAATTTTTTGAGATAGGAATTTTGGGTTTTCATGAGCTGTATGCCAAAATCATCAGTATTAAAACAATAAAAGACCTGAAATATTTCAGTTGGTGTGCAATGAATCTAAAATATATGAAAGTTTAATTTTTATCATTACATTATGGAAAATAATGACCTTTATCACAATATGCTAATTTTTTGAGAAGGACCTGTATATGCAATCTTTCATACTCCTCCGACTCAAATGGGGGAGGATAGATAGCCTGAAATGTAATAGTATACAAGTGAAATTATGTAAAAATGACCTTGGGGAAATAGCCAGAGCAAGGTCTTAACACCACCCTTGAACACCCTGGTGCAAAATCCATACACAAAGGATTAGTCAACAGGGCATGCAAATCGCCAGCCTTTTTAAATGACTCCAATGCCACCATCAGGGCCATTTTAAGAGTCAGAAATGTATCAGCAACTGTTGCCATGGGCTCAAACGGAGCACCCGAGTGTACCTCTATAACAACAGATAAATCCCATAAAGGGATTTGCTGACGGGACAAATAGTTCTATGTTCTATAGCGACAACATAGATTTTAAGCATTGTCGGGACAACCCCAGCCCCAAAACGCTCTTGCAAAAATTCCAGCACTGTACCAACAGGGCAGTGAAATGGATCTTCACCTTTCACTGTACACCAAAAAGCAAGAATACGCCACTTGAACGTATAAAGCTTCCTAGCCCCATTGAGGGGCCATACCCATAACTTCCACAAGTCTGGCCAGGGATGCCAAATGCTACCCCAAGCCTTAGACAACATATCTGTTCTGACTGGAATCGCTCAGGGCACTTTCTCCAGGAGAAAGACCAGAGTCGAAAACCATATTTGAGATGGAAGCCGAACCCCATCCTCCCGAACTCTCTGCAGAACTGCGTGCAGCAGACTGATTTTTTGAAATGCGTAAAGACGTGTTGTCGGCCACTGATGCCCCAATGCATCGATGCCCAGTGGTGCCGGGGGTGAGAAGGAAAATCAGAGAGGACAGTGTGATGTCTCGTTCAAAGTGAACAGATTCACTTTTGCTGTGCCAAACCTTCTCCAGATTTGTTCCATTATCTGAGGATGTCTGGACTCTGTCTGGACAGGAGATCCACCCCCAAATTCAACCGGCCCTGAACATGCAGGGCTCGTAGAGACAGCACATTGTCCCGTGCACACAGAATATTGCGACATGCCACCCTCAGCATGGCATGAGAATGCACTCATCCTTGGCGATTGATGTAGGACACCACCGTCCTGTTGTCCGACCGGATATGGACATGACTACCCTGAATCTCCAGGAGGAAAAACTTTACTGCCAGCTGCATCGTGTCCATCTCCAGACAATTTATGTGCCAATAAATTGTGCGTAAATTACGGGGGAGGCCGAGCTAAATTGGTGTACTGAAAAAATGGGTTAAAACTAAACCAGTCACAACATATAATGGGGGAACAACGCATGGTACCCAGATAGCACAAAACACCCTTGCGAACAAAAGCATCGCCTTGACCAACACATTACCCAGCGTGAGACGTGGGGTTATAACGAGGTAAATTCCAAACGGAGCCAATATTATCTAAAAGTCATTTTTTAATGCGATGCGCTTGGTTGGACTGCAAAACCATCCTCTGTAGCTCCAACAGCTGACTGAAAAGAGTGACATCCATGCCGCCACTAAAAAATCGAGCAGTGATAGTGCCTGTCTCTTGTCTCATCAGAATGCTTGCGTGGTCCACGAATGGGCGGAAGACAAAAAACGAGTTAAAATTCTTTGCATCTCTTGATAGCATCCCGAAAGAAATAGGGACAAATTCTCTCATACAACCTATTTAATAGTGATGGCTCAAGACACACAGGGTTTCTTTCACTCAAGGAGAGGGCGAAAAACACAAGGAATAATTCAATGTCAGTTGACAAAATCCCAAACAACCCCTGCACACGGAGCTCCAATCTGGAGGCTGTGGAACTGGAACAAGTGGGGATAACGCCTCATGGTGATTGTGAGCCTTGAACAGCGCTGCAGTTAAAATTGCTCTGAAATTACACCGTATAAGACGACACTTCTTAAATTCCATCCTGTGTTGCCACTCAAAAGGGAGAAAAATTATTATCCTTGCTTCTACGTGAGTTGTTGGTACAACACTGGCCAGACATGACCATGCACTGAAGAACAGAAAATCTGACTCGATGGCATGAAGTGAGTGCCTTTAATGGAGCCCATGATGTAGCTCCCTAGGGGTGTCGCTTAAGCGCCATCATCAAATAAATTGCTGTGATTGTATAAGGGCTTCAGACCATGTGACCATCAGGGTGTGTCCCAATGCGATTACGCAGCTCAAGTTCCTACGAAAGGGAACTACGTTATTTGTTAGTAACATTTAACAGTCTTGGGCAGTTCTATTATTATTTGTGTCTCTCTTGAAACTTGGGTTTCAAATGAAAAGTCAATGTAAATTGAAGTTCTGCTTGACATTGAAATATTCTGTCAAGAAAAGTGTCTTTCTCTGGAGAGACTATTGGTGTCTTTGGGTCTAATGGTAAATTATATTCAGTTGCCATTAAGTAAAAGAAAAGCAGTATGGGTTGAAAATATAATAAGGCTATTTACCTTGTTCTCTGTAGTTATTGTTTAGTTGTATTTATTTAATGTCAAATTGGCATACTGTAATGCTATTATCAGTGTTATTGACTAGATGTTAATCAGCCCCTCCTGTGAATGCTGATGTAAAAGTCACGTCCACTGACTCCACTGCTTGTAATGACACACATTTCAGCTGGCTTTTGGAATCACCATGCCAAGAATTGTAAACCATTATTGGAAGCTGGATTTGTGTTGTCTGGCTGTGATGTGCAGAGCTTTACAGAGTGAGCTGAGGGGAAGTAATTAAGTCCAAATCCATTTAGGTCATTTAATTAATTGAGGGACACGCTCGCTGGCTTCCCATCCCTATCAGTGTTCGCATCAGCCTTGAGTGCTGATTGAGATGCCATTTGTAGCATGTATTAAGCAGAGAGAGCAGCTCTGAGAAATGTGCTGTCTGCTCTTATCTGTGCTGTCTTGCTGAGGTCTTGAAATATTGGGTCTCTAAAGAGTAATTCGCTTTAAGTTTAAGGGACGTCTTTATATTGAACATTATTAAGAAAAGGGATTGTTGAGGATTCATTTGAACCAGTACCTATGAAGTTTTCAAAAATCTTTAAGGTAAAAAATGATTAGCGGTACATTAGCTACTTGGCAGGCATCATTTGAGATGATTTCTCAAATCAAGCAGCTTGTTAAGGAGGGGTGTGCTATTACTTTTCAATGTGATCAAACATACAGTTTTTTGCCTGGCAGACAATTAAATGGGAGGAATAAAAATCCTTTAGACTTACATTGAAAAAGAGACCTGAGCCATATAGTGACCATGAGATTTTGTGGCGTCCTCTTTTGACTTGAGCCAATAAGCAACCACCACATAGCAACAACCTAACAACCAAATAGCAAACCACTAAAAAGGCCCTTGCAACTACAGTAGGCCTACATGGCAACACCTGAAAACCACCCACAACACTCTAGTATCGTGGCACCACTTAGATGTTCTTCATAAAATGTAAAAATCTAGCTGTTAAATGCAGAGGTGGTTAGTAGTAACACATTACATTTACTCCATTACATTTGCTTGAGTATATTTTTGGAGGAACTTTACTTTTAAGAGTAGGTTTAATATTATTCATCATTCTTTTTACTCTTCCTCTATTAAATTTCTAATGAAAAAAATGACTTTTACTTTGTTACAACGGGGGACAATCCTGCCATTATATTACTGATTTTACTTAAACAAGTGTTAATAAATACATATTTTATTGAAAGATTTTTTTTTTTAAAGGGACTTTAACAACAGCGGAACTTTACAGCTGCACTTTGTCCCTAGAGTCGAGCTCATCACAGCAGCTGCAGCACGCGCTCCATAAAACACTTTCTTTCTTCACGCAATGCCTTAATTTTACACCAAGACAAGTTGATATTTCAAGATTAGAATTGCAGATCCAAATTAAGCACGTTGTGTTTAGTTTTGGCAATTGTGATAGCGTGAGCTTGTCTGTGTTGTGGTTATGGTAATTTTCAGGGTGATTCTGTAACTATTATTATTATTATTATTATTATTATTAGTCTGTAATACATGTTAAATGTGTATTATGTAATGGAATATTGGGGTGTAAACATCCATTGTTACATATGAAAGTAACTAGTTACTCACTACTTGAGGATTCTTTTAACTAGATACTTTTTTCAAGTAATTGTACTTTAGTACAGTTTTTGGCTTATATATTTATAAATTTATCATTATATATTTCTCTTTCCCTTTTCTTCTCTCTGCTCTGTATTTATCCCTAAGTTTTCTTTTCACATGATCTCTTCCCTTTCATCAATTCATTGAAAAGCCACACTGCTCCTCAGCTTTGCTCCTTTGGTCATAAGACATCAGCCTGATTTACAGTAGATTGTGCTTATCTGTCGCAAGCCTTGTTTGTTGGGTTTCCTTGTGAAAAAGGCCCTATTATGATTTCAGCTGAGGGCTGGGGAAGGTGATGTCCCACATTATGAACTAGTTCAATGAGTTCAAGACGAGTGTGTGTGTATTAGTTAATGTATGAACATGCTGTATTAGAAGTATGCTGCTCTGTCCCTGTACCCAAAGTGCATAACTAATCCATCAGACACAATGTTCCATCATATAGCCCTGACAGAATGTACATTCACCGATATTAATACTGATGATACTTTGTATTCATGTTGACTGTTAAAGCATCAATTTTGATGATTACATTTTAAAGGCCACTCTAAGACACACTCATAGACACCTGTTGTCTGTTTACTAAATCACAGTCCTTTTCTGTCCTTCGACCATTGTACTATGTAAAATAAATTGATGCTGAACTCATTAACGTTAGTATCCCAGTCCATTATTAATCTAATACAAACACTCAAGCAGTTATTAATAATTCAACCTGAGAGACATTTTCAATAGGACTCTGAGGCAGGAGAATTTCATTTTTGCACTGCCCTGAAAATGAGTTTTTGATTCATCCCTGTTGGCCTTGTGTAAAAGCTGACAGACTGAGACCATATCCCGGTAGCCTTTGCAGTTAATTGAGGTAAGTCACCTGTGAAAGACTGTACAGTTTGAATCAATGAGCCAGGTGTCCCCCAGGCTGAGGCCATTATAATATCACTTATTGTGCTCACTTGCTCAATCCAACTCTTTCTTTTTCCCGACCTCGGTTTCTCCATTATTAAGTTGTGTGTGTAAATAAGAGATACACTTTCAGTCTATCTCAGAATTACTGCGTTGCTTGAATATTAAACTGCATTAACAATCATTCAGTCACATACTGTGGCCCCAAAAATGATTTGTGCACTTAAAGCAACAGTTCAACTAAAAAGAAAAATTCTGCCATAATTTAGTCATCCTCAGGATGTTTTAAACCTGTATGGCTTTCCTTTTTTTGTGGAACACAAAAGCAGGCGTTATGTAAGCTCGGTCACCATTCACTTTCATTATATGGATGAGTCGTCTCTCGTTTAGTTGAATAAAAAGCAAGAATTGCAGCCACTCTAAGGTGCTTACAAAGGAAATTAATTAGGCCAGTCCATAACTGTTAAAAAACACACTGTTTCAAACGTGTAGCTACAAGACATAAATACATTATAGATGTTAACAAGATTTTATTATAGTAAAGTCGCTTACTAACCTTATCTGTGTAAAGTTATATCCAATATTACAACTTTGCTGTCATGTCGACGTAACGTAGATAAACCCTATAGTCTGGTAGACTAGGGATAAAATGGTTACCGATTTCATGATAAACCACGGTCAAATTCCCAAAGGTTAGTATTAACATTTCAAATTTTAATTGTCATTTAAACCGTGTTTGATTACCGCGGTTTGAAAAACTCACTGTACATAATGTCCAGCATCAACCAAAGTTAGCAACAGCATGCAATGTTGGTTTTGTTTTGTGTGAAAACATGGCGGAAGGTAGTCACAGCTCTCGGGAGATTTTTCAGCCTTCTAAGAGGACCAAATCTGAAGTGTGGTGTTTGTATTTTGGGTATTACAAGAGTGCTGAGGGAAACCTAATTGAATATGGTCGCCCTGTCTGCAAAACATCCAACAACAGCAAAATTGCTGCGAAAGGGGGCAATACTTCAAATCAGTCATCTTCATGACCACCACCCACTACTTTATAGCAAATGCAAGGTAAGTTAACTTTTAGCTCAATGCATGATGTAGGGACTTCGGAATGGGGGAAAATGTCATGGTTTGTCTGTCTAACTTGCCAATAGCTGGTCAATAATGTAAACGAATCGGTTACCTAACGTAACCTCGGTTCTCTCTAGATGAGGGAACGAGTATTGCGTAAGCTAGCTTACGCTACGGTAAAGATTCATCTTTTCTGAGATATTGAAGCCAAAAAATTATCCTTAATTTGTATCATTTGTCAACGCAGTGCAGCAACTGCAGACCCTGAGCATGCTAGCTAGCGAGCTCATTGGTTGCTCTGCGGCAACTGCTGCAGCCTATAGACGAACTTGGGCGAACTCGCGTCCAATGAGAGGCATCCGCGCGCTTACTGCATCAAAGCCCGCCAAAATGGGCGTGGCTAGAGTGCATATAAGCGTAGTTCGTAGGCTGGAACCCTGGTTTTCATTGAATGAAGCTGAAAGTCGCCGCGTGGCGCGAAGCACGGCCAGCTACGCAATACTCGTTCCCTCATCTAGAGAGAACTGAGGTTACGTTAGGTAACCGATTCATTCTCTTACGAGAGGTTCTCTCGATATGCGTAAGCTAGCTTACGCTCACGGGAACCCATTGTCAACGCCGTGCACGCCAAGCATCCACTGCATGAGCCCCAGGGGTGGGGGACCCGGGGAGCCCTTGTGAATGGGGAAATAATATTTGGCCGGCAAGAGTGCGGGCCAGTGTGTGTGTAATACATAAGCACATAGTGGGAAGGAACGACAGAGGGCGGTGCCGGTCTGTGTGGAATGAGTCCCATCAGTGCAGCTCACCAGGGAGCTGTAGCGTATTAAACCGCTAGTAGTTTTGCCTGCAGGGCGGGCACTTCCAGATTGTAAAATCTGACAAAGGTGGAGGGGAAGCCCAGCCCGCTGCCACACATATGTCGTGAATGGAAATCCCGCTGGACCATGCCCACGATGAGGCCATGCCTCTAGTGGAGTGAGCCCTAATGCCCAACGGGCATGGCAGGTCTTTTGACGCCGTATGCGGCAGCAATAGCGTCCACTATCCATCTAGACAGTGTCTGTTTCGAGGCGGCGAGACCTTTGGTGCGCCCTCCGAACGAAACGAAAAGCTGCTCAGAGCGTCTGAAAGAGGCGGAGCGCGCAGTATACAATCTCAGTGCTCTGACTGGGCAGAGGAGATTGGCGTCACGTTCGCTATCGGATGCTGGCAGCGCCGATAGGGAAATGACCTGTGCTCTGAAAGGAGTACCGATCACCTTGGGAACATAGCCGTGTCTAGGCTTTAAAATGACCTTGGAGTCACTTGGTCCGAACTCAAGACACGCAGCGCTGACAGACAGCGCGTGAAGGTCTCCCACACGTTTGACTGATGACAGGGCAGTCAGAAAAACGATTTTGAGTGAAAGGTATTTCAAATCCACGGATTGAAGCGGTTCGAAAGGGGGGGCTTTCATAGTTTCGAGAACTATAGAAAGATCCCAGATAGGAACCGATGGGGGGCGTGGGGGGTTCATCCTTCTAGCTCCCTTGAGGAAGCGGATGACCAGCTCGTTTTTTCCCAGTGACTGGCCGTGCAGGGGTTCAGCGAACGCCGCAACGGCCGCCATATACACTTTGAGCGTGGATGGGGATCTGCCCTTATCCAGCAGCTCTTGTAAAAACACGAGCAGTGATGACACCCCACATGTCCGTGGGTCCAGGTCTCTGTCGGTGCACCATTTTGAAAACACAGACCATTTTGACGCATAGAGTCTTCTCGTGGAAGGGGCTCTAGCCTGTATGATGGTGTTTATTACCCCTTCTGGCAGAGCGACGGGTAGTCGTTGATCACCCACGCGTGCAGCGCCCAGCGTTCTGGGTGGGGATGCCAGATCGTGCCGCGAGCTTGAGAGAGGAGATCTGCTCTCACTGGGATGGGCCACGGCGCTGTCAGTGACAGCTGCGTAAGCTCCGGGAACCATGTCTGATTCTCCCAACGCGGGGCTATGAGGAGCACCGAGTGACGCGTTTCCCTGATCCTCTGCATTACCTGGGCAATAGCGAGACGGGGGGGGGAGGCGTAAAGCGGGCGGTTGGGCCAGCCCTGGGCCAGCGCATCCTCGCTTTTCGAGAAAAATATTGGGCAGTGAGAGTTCTCTTCTGACGCAAAGAGGTCTATCTCTGCTCTGCCGAATATGCGCCATAACTTCTGGACTGTTTGAGCGTGCAGGGACCATTCCCTGGAGGAATATTGTCTCTGGACAGTCTGTCTGGGCCGTCGCTCAGGTGGCCTGGCACGTGCGTCGCCCTCAGCGAGTGCAGGTGGCACTGGGACCAACTCAGTATGCGTTTCGTCAAATGGAAGAGGTTCCTGGATCTGACACCGCCCTGACAGTTTAGGTAGGATACCACAGATCTGTTGTCCGAACGGACCAGGACGTGGTGACCCTGAATGACCGGAGAAAGCGCATGCGCGCACTCGACCGCTATCATTTCCAGACAATTTATGTGAAGGAGCTTTTCCTGAACTGACCATAGGCCAAAAACCGGAGAGCCCTCACAGACCGCGCCCCAACCCGTGTTGGACGCGTCTGTCGAGATGACTTTTCGGCGAGATACAGCTCCCATCGACACTCCTCGCTGATACCATTCGACCACTGTCCAGGGCTGCAGAGCTGAAATACAGGTCTGAGTCACCTTGATCGGCTGACGGCCTGTGGCCCAAGCCCGGCGAGACGCGCGGGTGTTTAGCCAATGCTGAAGCGGGCGCATGCGCAGTAAACCCAGCTGAAGTACTGCTGCGGCTGAGGCCATGTAACCTAGCACTCTCTGAAATTTTTTCAGAGGCGTGAGGCTGTTCATCTGAAAGGACGCGGCTAGTCGCTGAACACGGCGTGCGCGCTGTGTAGATAAGCGAGCCGTCATTGCCACGGAGTCTAGTTCTATTCCAAGGAAGGAAATTGCCTGACTGGGCTGTAGTGAGCTCTTGGTCCAATTGACTGCAAGACCCAAACTGTTCAGATGGCTGAGGAGAACTGTTCTGTGAGACAGAAGCTCCGTATGTGACTGTGCCATAATCAGCCAGTCGTCCAAATAGTTCAGAATTCGCAAGCCCTGACTCCGCGAGGGGTGCGAAGCGCCGCATCCATGCACTTCGTGTAAGTACGGGTGCTAAAGACAGGCCGAACGGAAGGACAGTGTATTGATAAACCTGGCCGTCGGGCTGAATCTCAAGAATGGCCTGTGACGGGATTTATCTGAATCTGAAAGTAGGCATCTTTCAGATCGAGAGAGATAAACCAGTCCCCTGGCGCGTATGCGTGAGGAGTTTCCTGATTGTAAGCATTTTGAACGGTCTTTTTGCAAGCACCTTGTTCAAACCCTTGAGATCTAATATTGGTCTGAGGCCGCCGTCTTTCTTGGGAACAAGAAAATAACGGCTGTAAAACCCTGACTCGCTTAGCGAAGGCGGCACTTTCTCTATGGCCCTTGTGCACAGAAGGTTTGCTATTTCTGAACGAAGCATGCAGGCTGCTTCCGTGTTCACAATAGTTTCGAGCCGTGCTCTGAAGCGGGGAGGGCGGCGATCGAACTGTAGCAAATAGCCCTGTTTTATTGTGCTTAACACCCATTTGGATATCCCTGGGATAGCTTCCCACACTTTGAAGCGTAACGCTAGAGGGTGAATGGCCAAATCGCCCTGATTGCTGCACACAGCACGCTGAACAGAATGTGTGAGCGTGCTTACTGTGCTTATGCATGACTGCTCGCAGACAGCAGGGACAGGCTGTTCTGTGAGTGACTTCCCGATTGAGGTGAATGGGGAAAGAGTCACATCTGTTAAGTGATGCGCGAGCATAGTCACGGGCACAGGACTTACATACAGAGAAGTGTTTGCTGGCCGTGTGACAGAGCGGGCAGAGAATGGGCGCACGCGACGTATTCGTGAGCCGCTTATTGACTCTAACACTCGAGCGGGCTGTGTCCGCTTTATGTGAGTGGGCTCTGATAGGAACACGGAAGTGTAATGCTTGTGTGTAGGGGTGAACACTGGATTGTGGGCACGTTTTCTACACATAAGGCATGTTTGCTCTTTACAAGATTTCTTTGGGTCGCCGTGAAAACGGCGTTTGAGTGCAGGCAAGCGGGCAGTATCACCGGCTTGTTGGCTGCTGAATCCACCACTGTAGTAGCCTGAGAGAGGGGGACTGACTGGGGGCGAAGCTTTGACGGTGGTCCGGCCGCGGCGGGACTGAGCCGTCGTTTTTCAACAAGGCTAGGAGGACTTCGGTTGCTCAGGTTTCAGCGCAACCTTAGACCGAGGCCCACGGGGGGGCGGCGGTCTGCGGCGGTCTGCGGCGGCTGTCTGAGCGCGATCGAGGGCGGCCGCCCTGTCGACGCTGAGAAGTCTGACTTTGTTGAGCTGGGCGCTGTGAAGAGGCTCGTGCAGGAGGCTGGTCACGTGGGCGGCCTGCAGAGGAGCTAGCGCAACGCGGCAGGAAGAGGTACATGGCTTGGGTGGCTTTCTGGACTTCTGAAAAGCGGTCAACAATGCCACTCACCGCGGGGCCGAAGAGACCGGTCGGAGAGAGCGGTGCGTTGAGGAACGTGGAGCGCTCTGCTTCTCCCATGTCGGCTAGCGTTAGCCACATGTGTCTCTCGGTCACAGTCAGCGAGGCCATGCACTTCCCTAGAGCTTGGGCTGCAGCTTTGGTGGCGCAAAGTGCGAGGTCCGTCGCGCTTCTTAGATCTGTAACAGCTTCTGGGTGCCTGCCTTTCTCATCCCACTCCCGAAGAAGGTCCGCTTGGAGGATCTGTAAGACAGCCATGGAGTGCAGAGCAGATGCAGCTTGGCCGGCGGCGGAATAGGCGCGGCCAACATAGGCGGAAGTCGCTCTGCAGGCCTTAGACGGGAGCACTGGCTTAGACCGCCATCTCGCGGAGGGCGGGCAAAGGTGTGCTGCTACCGAATCCTCGACCGGGGATGGAGGAGTAGCCCTTCTCGGTGGCGCCGCCCACCGGCGCAGAGGGGTGGAGACGTGGGAACGGATCCTGGCCGAGAAAGGCGCTGCTCCATGACTTTGCAAGCTCAGTGTGGAGTTCCGGCAGGAAGGGAGCGCCCGGCCGCTGGTGTTGAGCTGCGGCGGCTCTGAAGAAAGCAGCCGCCGAGTCTGTTGGGAGCCTGCTCAGGGGCGGTGACCACTCGAGCCCGAGGCGGTCGACGGCCTGTGTGAGGAGGCGCTTAGTTCCCCTTCGACCCGGCGTGGGTCTTGCTGGATTCCTGGGCCGAGGAGGAGGCGTGGGAGCCTGACCACTCCTCGCTGTCCAAAGCCATGATGGAACAGCCCTTATCCTCCGCCTCGTCCTCCGAGATGGCCGCAGTGCGGCCGCTGGGCGGCAACTGCGCGGCCCCGGGGCGGGAGGGTGAGAGCGATGCTCGAGGGAGAGGCTCCGGCGAGGCAGTCGCTTCTATCACCGGTTCTGGCAGCCTTTGGGAGCGGCGCTTTTTCCTGCGCGGCGGAACGGATTCTGAGCGCTTCGAGTCGAGCCCGCAGGGTCGACATTGGAAGCTCCTCGCAGAGGTCGCATCCGCCTTCAGCGAGGGCGAGCTCTGCATGCCCCAGTCCCAGGCAGAGAGCGCAGATGATGTGGCGGTCTCCGGCGCTGAGAGGGGCACGGCATGAAGCGCAAGTGGTGCGAGGCATCTTAAAAAAGACGCTCGTTACTCTTTTGTGAAGTTTGTTAAGAACTAGCTTGCTCTAAAAAAGGATACGTCGCCGGATGGCGTAGCTCGCAGGATGGCTGAAGGTGGCGGAGACGGCCGGCTTCTTCGAGCGCTGTCCAAGCTTGCTAGATGCCCCTCGAACGGCGACACGGCTTCCAGTTCAGAGATGCGAAGAGCTTCGCTGAAGAGATGAAAATCAGGGTTCCAGCCTACGAACTAGGCTTATATGCACTCTAGCCACGCCCATTTTGGCGGGCTTTGATGCAGTAAGCGCGCGGACACCTCTCATTGGACGCGAGTTCGCCCAAGTTCGTCTATAGGCTGCAGCAGTTGCCGCAGAGCAACCAATGAGCTCGCTAGCTAGCCCGCTCAAGGTCTGCAGTTGCTGCACTGCGTTGACAAATGATACAAAATTAAGGATAATTTTTTGGCTTCAATATCTCAGAAAAGATGAATCTTTCCCGTAGCGTAAGCTAGCTTACGCAATACGAGAGAACCTCTCGTAAGAGAACTGAAGCTTTCAGTGTGACCTACTCTTGTAAAAACTCTACATGTTGTTCTACTGCTCTATGCGTTGTGTGTCTGCAGACTCTATTCACCCATTGCATATGATAACACGTTATGTAGTTTATTCACCCAACCAACATATTTTGTTCATTTAAAATCCGGCAGATGTCGACTTTGCTGACATCATGAAGACTCCTATATGTATGTCAATTGATGGGCTCATAGCAATTACTATCAATCTTCTTAAGACTCATTTGTATTTATGTAAATTGTGCATGGGATCATTGCTAGTGTTGTCAAAAATACCGGTACTCCGGTACCAAGTCGGTACTGAAACAAAAAGTCGGGAACTTTCGAACACTCACAACAAGCAAAAGATGACGACAAGCAAAGCTGCTGCGGAGTCTCGACTGAATCTTGTCGAAAAGAAAAGTGGAAAAGGTCAGGTTTGGAAATTCTTTGTATTTGAGGCTGATGAAAAGGGAAACATCATAGATCAGCAAAAACTTATTTGTAAACGGTCCCTTTCTAACGAAAGGTGGAAACCATCAAACTTAATAAAGCACCTGAAAGACAAGACACCCCGATTAATTAAAGCAAATAAAGCAGGTGAGTTTAAAAGCATATTATCATTTGCATTAGTGCTGAAACGATTAGTCGACATTATAGACAACTTCAAAAAGAAAAAAATTACGAGAAACATTTTCATTGTCGAATAGTCGTTTGATTTCATTTAACGTAAAATGAAATCATATTAAACTGTAAATTAGTGCGAGAGCAGCACTGCAGATCACGCCTGACTGAGGAGAAGAATTACACAGATCACAGTCCAGATGCACTCTAAACTTTCACAGCTTCTTATGTAGATCCCAAAGTATTAGGGAATTATATAAAAAAAATATAAGTAAATTCAGAAGCAGTCTTGTTGTGGAATAAGCGGAGCCGGAGCGCTTTTAAAGGAAACATCCTGGCATTACAAATGCAGTTATATTTAATGTGTTATAGCTTTATTAAAGTTCAAATAATACAGAAGCAGGTCATGTTAATAACTTTAAACTCAGAAACTGGCATTTCTCTGTGTGGTAAGCGCCTCTTCAAGGAGTTGTGCGAATGTCCCGATCTGGGGGGGAGAGATTGAAACTTCACCCGGCTGAGAGAGACTCTGTCACGGGGACGCTCATCCCTCGAGCGCAGACTTTTAATGTAGCTAGATTAGAACGTGATGGCTCGCGACTTATTTAATCATAATATATGTCTCTGTGCATTTCTAATTGAAGAAATATGGCAATATGCAGCTTTATTAATACGAGAGCACTTTCCACATTAGTTTGGAAATTGTTTTTTATTCATTCTATTGTATGCTTGTTTATTTAGTTTTTTTTAGTACTTGGTATGAACTTAAAGTAAAAGTTGCAAAAGTTGTATCACAAGTGTTCAAAAATACTTTAAGCATACATTGTACAGTTTTGTTATAATTCAAAAATTACATATTTAAATTAAAGTGTTGCCCAATGGTATATTATTGTTCTTAGTTCTGCTGCTAATGTTTTGTTAACTTTGTTAATAAAAGAGTGTTGTTTAGTAACCTGTTTTTTCTTTGGTACCAAAAATGGTATCGAGTACCGTGAAATTTCAGTGGTAACGACTACTGAAATGTTGGTACCGTGACAACACTAATCATTGCATATAATCAAATGCAACACAAAAGTGTGTGTGTGTGTGTGTGTGTGTGTGTGTGTGTGTGTGTGTGTGTGTGTGTGTGTGTGTGTGTGTGTGTGTGTGTGTGTGTGTGTGTGTGTACTGATAACCACTGTAATCGTGATATCAAATTTTCATACCATTTCATCTCTTTGGTTGACACAATAATGCAGTTAAATCTCTGGTTTTATGATACTTCCATTGTAAGTGCCTTACTGTAACCACGATTTTTCCTTTTTGAAATAAGCGATGGACAAGTAAAAATTATGTTTTGTGGTTATGAACATTATGCCAAGTTTTATCGATTGATCTTCACTTGATCCGGAACATTCCTTTATTGTTGAGCTTTGTTTGTAATGTGATCAAAAGTCTGTGTCGACAATCAACATGTTCACAGAGACCATTTTTAAAAACCATCATATTCATCACCACTCTTTCTCTCTGTGTCTCTTTCAGGTGGTGTTCAGTCCACTCTGGGTCATGCTGTGTGGCTGAGATCTATGCTCTAGCTGAAATGAGGTTGGTGATTTTGGGGTCGCGGCCCCTCTTGGCCTTGACCCTCACACTCACCCTCAACTGCCTAATGCACCTTTGCCATGGTGCCACACCCTTTCCTCAGGACCTGGAGCCAATCAGCATTGTCGACAGTGAATGTAAGTATAAAAGTACGAAACACTTGGAAATAACTGTTTCAGTCACAAGTTCTGATTCACAGTTACGGAACATTTATTCCGAATAAATTTTTGCATCCATCTGCGCTGTTTTTCAATTGTTTTTTTATGTAAACATGCGCTAGATGGAAGCTTTTGACCATTGCGCCAGGTCTCGCTGTTTTATTTCACCATCTCACAAATGAATGCCTAGTTTTTTTTTCAAGTTGAAAAGTTCTTCACTCTTAAAAATGTGTCTCAAGAAGTGTTTTGTCTTATATTTATTATGCTGCATTTAGGCGTTATTCAGTGTAGGAGACATTTCGGTCTGAGCGGCCCCTTATGCAGTTCTTCATAATTCAAAGTCAGTTTGAATTACGAATTCTGTATCTTGCACACTATAGCTGTATAGGCAGTAAGCCGTACCCAGAGTTTAAAAGTAAACTGCCTGCCAAGCAATCAGGTCTTGGCAGACATAAAGCATTTCACACACCAGATTTGTATATCAGCAGCTTCGGTTGCCAAGTCCATCCCTATTTCCCCTTCCTGTTCCCAGTTCTAATCTACTCCCTCCCAGTTTACCTCCCCGCGCTATTCCCCATCTTCCAGACCCACTGGGTCTGAGAGAACAACTCCACTCAAAGCTGTGAACTTGTTTCTAATTTGCCAAATATAAATTCATCTATCTTGGTTGTGAAGCAAACAGCAGAGTGTGGAGAGGCCTACTCAATTGCAAATGAGGTGTGATAGATGCGTTAGTGCTTTATGTTGATATTGAGAAGAGGAGAACTCCTTCAATATACTGACAGACAATCCAGCCATATATTGATCATAATTATTGAAGAAACCAGAAAGCATTCTGTTAAAATCCAGTAAACGTATTGGTGTGATGGCTTAGCGGAGTCGAATTTGATCCAAATCCAATTAATTGTGCTGGGCTCGAGTCCAGCTTGCAACATTTCCAGATCTAGTTTTCCCTCATTTTCCCATAATTTCTCGTCATTAACATTTACATTTAAATTTTTATTCATTTGGTAGATGCTTTTATCCAAAGCGACTTACAGTGCATTTAAAAAATAATTGAACAATGTCACACAATCCCCTTAATATATATATATATATATATATATATATATATATATATATATATATATATATATATATATAATATATCTAGATATATCTAGATATATATAGATCTAAATTTAATTATACACTGAAGCAAGATCATGCTTTATTCTTGCCTTCTGTCGTTATTTCACAGCTTTTTATGTCCTGTGTGAATTTTCTTCAGTTGTAGTTCCAGCATTGTCAGTGTCAAAACAATTTAGATATTTAGTTATGTACACTAAGGGTAAAGTGCACCTTATCTCTGTGTTTGGAAGCTTGTTGTCCATAAGACAAAGCATCTATCAAACGCTGTACACGTGTAGAAATGCTCACAATCGCGATAGGCAGGGCAAAACATTTGCACTTAACACGGATGTTTACAAGGATTTAAACAGTAGGCACTGATATGTTGCAGCTCTGATATACAAATATAAACTTAGAAACTGAGGTCATAGTTACAGATTCACGCGGAAAATGAATGAGTGTCACCATGACACAGACAAGCCCAAATTATCACAAACTCTAAAACTTACCTCACCGTGTTTTCTTAAGTTGGAGCTCCAATTTTAATCTTGAAATATATCATTGTCTTGGTGTAAAATGAAGGCATTGTGTGGTGTGAAGAAATGTATGTTTTCCACACTTATTGCTGTAATGTTGAATGCCACTCATTTACATTTACGCATTTGGCAGACGCTTTTATCCAAAGTGACTTTGTGTCCAAGTGCACTTATTACAGGGACAATCCCCCTGGAGCAACCTGGAGTTATGTGCCTTGCTCAAGGACACAATGGTGGTGGCCGTGGGGATCGAACAAGTGACCTTCTGATTAACAGTTATGTACTTTAGCCCACTACACCACCACCACTCCACACGATTCGAGTGAGTGTGTGCAGCTGTGAAGTTCCACTGTCATAAGAGTCATGTTCAAAAATCTCAATAAATTATGCTTTTATTAACACTTATTAAATTAAAACCAGTAATGTAATAACAGGAACGTGATCCATTGTAAGATCCATTTGTTTTTTATCAGAAATTTACTTAAGAGTGAAAAGTACCCACTATAAAACATACTCAAAAGTAATTTCCCCAAAAAAGTTACTTAAGTAAATGTAACTGAGTAAATGTAGTGCATTACTACCCACCTCTGCTTATTTGACAGTATTTGTGGCATAATGTTGATTGATTACCAGAAAAAAAAAAATTTGGTCCATCCCTTCTTTAAAAACAATTACAAATCGGGTACAGTGAGGCACTTACAATGGAAGTTGTAAGTGACTTCTCCAAAAAAGTCTCTAACATTTGGAGAGTTTGAAGGTAGAAATGTGAAGCTTTTAATTTTATAAAAGCACTTACAGTACATTGATTCTTTTGTTAAAACTCATGTTATTTTAGCTGTAAAGTTGTTTACTGGGATTACAGGGTTTATAGCATTGCATCGTCATGACAACGAAGTTGTAAAATTGGATATAACTTTACACGGAAAGGTTAGTAAGAGATTTTATAGCTCTAAAATCATGTTAACATGCATGTCTGTTCTGGCTGTATATTGAAATGTTGAAACGCTGGGTGGGTTTTATTGAATGATGATCCTGTAGAGATCAGATGGTGCTGTTTACCCAGGCAGTGCCTTTGAGGAGAGAGTGAAGTTTCTTTTACAGTTTAACCCTTATATTTTTGTTGACTTTGGTCCCTGAATATTTGTCACTGCTGTGCCCATCTGTGGCCTGCCAATCTCAGAAGAAACTTTTAGTGATATTAAGTTTTATAATCATATAATAACAACCAGTAATTATGTAGGGTCTTGGCAATAAACTTCATAAAATAGAGCCACCCCAGGGTCATATTTGTCACTCCATCTCTGCTACTTCTGATACAGAACTGCAAATTAAGGGTCCCTAAAGGGTCATTGTAGACTTTTCTCTGGGTCAGAAAATGTTGTTTGGCCAACTCAGCCACTGAAAGAAGAACATTGCAAAGTAACTTTGACATTTCGCTGGAAATGCATCTTTATAACTGTAAATGAGATTAATTTGAAAATCAGTCTGCCTTGTTAGTTAACTGCCTTGAATTTAATGACACCTACACATCAACAAAGTCTGTTGTAAAATGAGGTCTGTAATATGAATCACTATTTCTTTTGCTAGAATATTTATAAAGACACAATTGGATTATTGGAAAGAGAGGGGCAATGGCTTTGTTAAAAGATGCAGGCTGGTTCGAATCTCCTGCATGAGCACCACAGCTAATACGACTAGGATACGGCACTGACCTCTCAGATTTTTATTATTAAAATGTTCTGGATAGTCCTGAGATGTGTAGATGTAGAAATTGAAATGTATAATCATTGCACCATCGGACATTCCCATGAAAAGAAATGTCTGCTTTTACTGAATTACAGTTAAAGCTAAAGTTTCTAACTTAAGTTTGCCTGTGCAGTTATAATGAGCTACAATTTGTCTGTCCAAGTATACATGACACTTGCATAATCAAATATTTGAAGGCGAGATGCCAGCTGAGGAAGTGCCAGTAATACACATCGTCAATTGCAGGCCAAGCTCCATTCGCATTATTTATGTTTTTAGTCTGGCTTCGCAAAAAATGGGACTGATTTCCGTCAGACCTTTTTAAAATATAAAGTATTGTGTTAGTGGTGGTCGGGGCACTCAAACAAAAAGAGTAATGTTTTGACAGTACCACAGAGACTCAGTGTTTAGAGTTTTTGAAGAAATGAGCCTACAAATGGCTTACTTGTATTTGTCTCTGCAAAAACAAGGATAGGAGAAAGTATTTTTATACGTTTCAGCTTAATTAGAACTAGTTCACCTGCATCACTGACACCAAAATGGTAAAGACTGAGAAGTCTCTAGTTGATTCTAACCCAGTCTTTTCTCACCCATCATACAGGCACCTACCTGTACCCCAGTTTCCAGGGGAACATGTCAGATAACGACACTGCCAGACTGGGGCTGGATTTTCAAAGGATGCTGCGGATTAACCACATGCTCTATATTGCTGCCAGGTATCATACAGACACACATACACACACACTGCACCAACGCACAGAACACCACAGCTACACAAATCGAAAAAGAGTCTAGATACAACATTGGCTGTGAATTCCAGACCTCCCATTCCTTACACACTAGGGTTGTTTCTCTAGACGACTGCAGTGATAAGACCCACACACTAAAGATAAGGGTTGTGTGATTGGCCCAATCAGTCTTATTTAGACCTGGATTGCAGACAGATGGCTTCTTGCTCGCTCACTCGGTCTCTGTCACCTCTCTCACCCCTACCATTTCCTCTCTCTCAGTCTCTCTCTCTCTCTCTCTCTCTTTACCAATCATGCCCCCCACCCCACCCCCCCACCCATTTCTACTGTCCACTGCCAATTCAACTCTGAGTGTTATTGGCATGGTATTGTTATTTATTGAAATGAACAGAAACTCAATTGCTATTGGCATACATCTCACTCATCTTGTATCTCTCTCTCTGTCTTTCTGTCTCTCTCTCTGTAGAGATCACGTTTTTGCCATTAACCTCAGTGTTTCAACTGAGCATATCTACCCCCAACAGGTAAGCTCACCTTTCTCTCAAATTCCTATATCAGTTATCTAAAGTGTTCTTCTTTCTACATTGCTGAAGTGTACGATATTGGAATATTTACTTTAAATTGTCTTTGGGGAAGGACCATTTGGAAATCTAATTTTTCAAGTGAGCAAATCTCTTTATAGTGGCTTTAAAAAACCCATATTCTACACTTCTGTAGCATTTTATATTTTCCCCTGAGGTCCACTTATAATGTTATTCAAGGTCTTTTGAATCAAGAACATTAGTTATACAATTTTCTACCCTCTGTCTAAACAGGCTGTTTTTGCTACCATACATTTAGGATGACTTTATGGATTTGAGTTGCAGTATATATGATAAGCTGAGCTTGTTGCTTATGAGGTTGCAGGTTTGCTTTCTGGTCCAGTATAGTCACCAATGCCCAATCCTTTAATACCTGTCTGTATGCAAAGTCTTTACCCACCAGTCTAACATGGTTTGCTGGTCTTAGCTGGTTTAAAGGGGTCATGACATGAGGAATTACATATTTTGTTAATTTTTCACATGTAAGGGTTAATTGTACCATAAAACATACTGTAAATTTGTGAACTCAAAACTTCTTCCTCACTTCAAAAAGTGTATTTGTTGAAGCCAAGCTGCCAAAACGATTCGTTCTCTACTTCCTCCACATTATTTTACATTTATATTTATGCATTTGGCAGACACTTTTATCCAAAGCGACTTACAGTGCAATTATTACAGGGACAATCCCCCCCGGAACAACCTGGAGTTAAGTGCCTTGCTCAAGGGCACAATGGTGGTGGCCATGGGGTTCGAACCAGCGACCTTCTGATTAACAGCCATGTGCTTTAGCCACTACGCCACCATCACATTATGATGTCAAACTGTGGTATACATTTGCATCTGACCTCCACCACATCAACACATCAATGCCTACTTTACGCTATCACATCCATAGTCCACCCAGTAGTAGTGAGAAGTGAGATGCCAATGAGAGAGCAGAACAGTCAAGAGCAGCAAGCCAATAATCGCAATGGGTGTTTACTGTCAAGTCTTAAAGGAGAAGCCTCACCAAAACCGTGCATTTTTGAAAGAGGGTCAGAATGAGGGTGGAGAATGATCATGTTTAACATGTATATGACTGTTTTATGTGCAAAATATTAAAAGTATATCTCAAGGAACATATTAAAATAATTGATAAAAATGTGACCTGACCAAGCTGACCTTCAGCTGTAATTTCTCGTCTACCAGCCTGGCCAACTGACCAGTGCACAAATACCCTCTAAAACAGACCAGCCTGACCAGCTTAAACCAGTTTAGGCTGGTTTAACTCGGGAGGGAGTTTTGAGTTCTGAAAGCTAAAGTATTTCAAAAGAGCCTGATTTCCATGGTATGTCAGCAGTCATGTCAAATGTAATAGTCTTGATGAAATAGTCTGATTATGCAAAGATTGCTTAGTCTCTTACTCTTTGTTTTCCTCTGGGTCTCTGTGACATTAACATCTTAACTATTATGAGTAAGAAATCAGATATCACTGCAGTAAATAGTTGTGTTTGTGACAGGGTTTTCTTTTTAGGTTTGTCATGGTGTGTGAGTGTTTATTTCCTTGTGTTCCTGTTAGTTGGGCTGACAGGGGCCAGTCCAGTAAATCACTGTAATACAGCTTGACCTATTGACACCCGCAACCACCTTGCCATATACACCTGCTTACAAACACACATACTCTCAAATACACATCCCACAGCTTGTTAACAGCCTGATGGATCTCTCTCTTTGTTGCTCTGACTTCCCAGTCTCTCTTACGCCCCCCCCACTTTCTATATTATTTGTGATGCTTATGGAAGTAAATGAGATTAGCAACTCACTCCAACTGTTGTGAATAGGAATGAGATCATGTTTGTGTGTCTGTTTGTTTTGTGGCAGAAACTGACATGGAAGACAAAGGATGTTGAGAAATGCACAGTCAGGGGGAAAAACAGCGTGAGTAAACATGCCTTTGATTCCTCTCGCTCTCTCTTTATTTCTCTCCATCCCTTTCTCTGTGATTGTGTTGTAGAATTCAGTATGTATGTTATGTGCTTGTGTGAGTCCCACATGTGGCTGTAAGTATACATATATGTACATACATGTACATGTGTCAACACACAGAAACTTTACAATGGCATTGTTGATTTTAAAGACTGAGAGGGAATTCACTAAGAATGAAGTGTGGACACTGATGGAGCCATTTATTTGCACACAGTATCAGTTTTTTTTTTTAAAGCACCCGATTCACTGAAGGGAATCAGGTAACAGTGCAAACACGTCCACATATTTAGTGCTGAACACAAGTTGCATGACTTTATTCCAGATCTTGCAAGTCGGTTCTGAGTGTTGTGGAAGATGCAGAATTCTGCCGCAATCTTGCATAATGTACATTATTGGGACCGTACAGCATTGTTGAAGAACTTAAGCTCCAGGAATCTAAACCGGCTCTTGAAAATGCAGAAACTGCACTCGACTACACCACTGGGACTTTATATGTCTGCTTATGTTTTTCTCCATCATTTGATCATGATTTAATTTGGCTGCCACTTCCAAGAGAAAATGTTCACAAACAAAAATCGGCAGTTGAATAGTGCTGAGTTTTGTGAATATGGTGCAGTCTATAATAAGCACATTAGACAGATTTACATCTATCTACAGTTCATAGAGGAGGCGTGTTTGTGCTAAAAAAAGAATGGCAAGGACTTAACTGAAATACATTGGAGCACACTTCCAGTGTGTTTAGCACCTGGGTAAGATGGATTGTGTGTGAATAGTGAATAAGAATGCAGCTTTTACCACACACAAGAATCGCTCAACTGTTTTGTGAATTTGCCCCCGAGTTGCATTGTGTGAGTCTGATCCTGGGAGCTCAGCATAGAGATTATGGTAATTCTGTGTGTGATGTGCATCAGTGTGTCTGGGTGAGAAAGTTTGCAGGAGTTATCCTATATGCTATGTTGTGAGTAAAACCCAGTGTCTTCCCTCTCACAGGATGAGTGTTACAACTACATCAAAGTGCTGGTACCACGTAATGATGAAACTCTCTTTGCATGTGGAACAAATGCATTCAACCCCACCTGTCGCAATTACAAGGTATGTCTTTTTTGTCTCATACACACAAACACACTGTAACACTGTTAAGGATGGGCAAGGAGGAGGCGAGAACCGGCTTGTCAACATAAATTATAATTTAATGAAAACTGAACTCAAACCAAAAGCACAAACATAAACACACATGACGGACATGCCCGTAATTCTCTCTCTCTCGAACCATCGTCGCCGGCCGCCTTTATCCCTCGATATTCCGACCCAGCCCCGCCCCCCTCCGCTCCACACTCCTCCCGGCGTTATCTCATACTGGGGTGCCACCGGCATGACATACACCCCCCATCCCTGGGGCGGGGTGTATCTTGCGTCCCACGTGGTCATCCCTGCCTTCCTCGCCCTGGGAGGATACAGGAGGGGAAGAAAACAACAACAACAAAAAAAATAGGTGAGGGAAAAGGCCAACACGGTGCGAAAGGGAGAGAGAGAGGAGAGAGAGAAAAAGCTCACTCACCGGTTCTCTGATGTACCGCCGCGTGGTCCTCGAACACTCCTCCACACTCAGGCGGACGACAGCCGCTCCAACCCCGAGCGAACCGGAGTCAAACCTTCGACCCCCAGCGGGCAGAACGCCCCTCCGCTTTTCTGGCAGCAAATGGGGACACTCCGCCGCCCCTGGCAGCGGCCCTACCGCTCCGGGCGGTCAGAGAGTTTCTTCCCTCCTCCCCTCGCGGACAGCGGTCTCCCTCGACCCCTCCGCGTCTCTGGGGAAGGCAGGGCACTCCTCCGCCCCCGGCAGCGGCTCCCTCGCTCCAGGCGGTCGGGGTATCCAGTCCCCACTTGCCCCGCGGACGGCGGCCGTTCCCCGCATCCGGGCGGTCGGGGTACTCTGTCACCCGTGATATGGCAGCGGCGCTCCCCTGGGTGGACGGCAGTGTCGACGACTCTGCAACGGGCATCCCTCCTCCTTCCCGGCTTTCGGCACCAATGTAACACTGTTAAGGATGGGCAAGGAGGAGGCGAGAACCGGCTTGTCAACATAAATTATAATTTAATGAAAACTGAAATCAAACCAAAAGCACAAACATAAACACACATGACGGACATGCCCGTAATTCTCCCTCTCTCGAACCATCGTCACCGGCCGCCTTTATCCCTCGCGCGCCTCATCAGGCCGATTGGGGACCGGGCGCGCGATATTCCGACCCGGCCCCCCCCTCCGCTCCACACACACACACACCTAAATGCAGTGAACACCACCATATAGAATGGTAAATATTCTTAAGCCTCCCTTTAAGAATCAAACAGACAGCCTAAATAAATATCTAAATATCCTATAACACCTATTTACACACTGCTTTCTGTTAAAACCTGAATATGCTTGGAGGGAGTGTGTGTTCTCCCACCAGTGATGGTGGCTTGCTAAACTAAGCATAGCGGAGGACAATGTCATACATTTTTCCAGCAGTTACAAAGAGTCATCTTTGTTAAGGAATTTAATTGTGTAGCCGAGTGCCTGTGTCAGTGATTTGCTGTATGTTGGTGTGTTTTTGTTGGTGGCATTTTGTGTGTTCATACAGTTACAAGTGTGGCAGTGTATAAGTGTTGACATATACAGTATAGTGTGGTCCATGGTCCCGCAAGTCCCACACTATGTTATATAATTAAATACTTTGTTTCACTGTCACATTATCAAAGTTAAATGCATTGCAAATGCCATTTATTTTAAGACTAAAACTGATTTTTTTTTTAAATAAAAAAACTAAAAAGATGAGACTGTAAATTCTTATTGTAAAATATAAACTTTTAAAAGGACTATAAATGCACACTTGTGAACATTCTATATTAATGCACCAAATGAAAGAATATTCCGGGTTCAATACATGTTTAGATCAATTCACAGCATTTGTGGCATAATGTTGATTTCCACAAAAACTCATTTCAACTCATCATCCAACAAAAAAAAAAAAAGCCAAAATCAAGGTTACAGTGAGTCACTTACAATGGAAGTGAATTGGACAACTTTTTAGAGGGTTTAAAGGCAGAAATTGTTATCTTATAATGTTATTAAAGCATTTCGTCTGTTAAAACTCATGTATTATTTGAGCTGCAAAGTTGTTTAAATTCTCATTTTTACAGTCATTTTAGGGTTTTAGTGTTCATTGCCATTACATCGTCATGGCAACATAGTTGTAAAATTGGAAATAACTTAACCCCGAAAATCATGTTTACATGCATGTTGTTTACAGTTGCAGTCAGACGTTTATATACACTTTGGTTAAAGCCATTAAAACTAATTTTTAACCATTCAACAGATTTCATATTAGCAAACTATTGTTTAGTTGTTTAGGGCATCTACTTTGTGCATTACATGAGTAATTTATCCAACAATTGTTTACAGACAGATTGTTTCACTTTTAATTGACTATATCACTATTCCAGTGTGTCAGTCGTTTACATACACTAAGTTAAGTGTGCGTTTAAGCAGCTTGGATAATTCCAGAAGATTATGTCAATCCTTTTAGGCAATTAACTTCTAGCAACTGGAGGTCTACCTGTGGATGTATTTAAGGCCTACCTTCAATATACATATATATATATATATATATATATATATATATATATATATATATATATATATATATATATATATATATATATATATATATATAAACACCATGGGGCCATGCAGCCATCAAACCACTCAGGAAGGAGACACATTCTGTCTCCTAAAGATGAATGATCAATCCCAGAACAACAGAAAAGGACCTTGTGAAGATGCTGGAGGATCAGTATCTATATCCACAGTAAAACGAGTCCTATATCGACATAACCTGAAAGGCTGCTCAACAAGGAAGAAGCCACTGCTCCAAAACTGCCATAAAAAAGCCAGACTACAGTTAGGAAGTGCACATGATGACAAAGATCTTGGAGAAATGTCCTCTGGTTTAATGAAGCCAAAATTATACTGTTTGGCCATAATGGCCATCGTTATGTTTGGAGGAAAAAGGGTGAGGCTTGCAAGCTGAAAAACACCATCCCTACCATGAAGCATGGGGGTGGCAGCATCATGTTGTGGGGTGCTTTGCTGTAGGAGGGACTGGTGCAATTCACAAATAGATCATAGGCATAATGAAGACGGAAAATTAGGTTGATATGTTGATGCAACATCTTACGACATCAGCTAGGAAGTAAAATCTCCGTTGCAAATGGGTCTTCCAAATGGACAATGACCCCAAACATACCTCCAAAGTTGTTGCAAATACCTTAAGGACAACTGAGTCAAGGTATTGGAGTGGCCATCACAAAGCCCTGACCTCAATCTGACAGAAAATTTGTGGGCAGAACTGAACAAGTGTGTGTGAGCAAGGAGGCCTACAAACCTGACTCTGTTCCAGCAACTTATTGCGAGAAGCTTGTGGAAGGTTACCCAAAATGTTTGACCCAAGTTAAACAGTTTAAAGGCAATGCTACCAAATACATACAAAATGAATGTAAACTTCTGACCCACTGGAAATGTGATGAAATAAATAAATAATTCTCTCTACTATTTCACATTCTTAAAATAAAGTAGTTATCTTAACTGAACTATTTTTTGTGTTAATCAATATTATGCCGCAAATACTGTTCATTGAGCTTAACTTATATTGAACCCGGTATATTCATTTAAATGAAATGAATATGTTTCTATAGCTCAACTGGTTGAGCATGATGCTAGGAACACTGATGTCATTGGTATAATACGCAGGGTATACACATGCTGATAAAAGCGTGAATTGTGAATTGCTAAATTGTTTGGCAAATCCCACAGTTAAGAAAAATAACCATATTATTAGATGGAAGAATTGTTTTTATTTGACTGTTTATTGAACATATTTATCTTTTATCATATTTCTGCTCTATAATTTTGTAAAAGCAACAAGCCACTGGATGTGCATTCCAGCAACTTGTTTATTTATAGCTTTTTGTTCTTTAAAAATTATTTCCAAATGTTAGTTTTCCTCCATACACATTTTGCACTTGGACATTTCTGGATTTATTTTCAATGATATGTAGTTTGATGGGGACTCAGGGCTCTCCTGTGACTGATGGTATGTCATCAACATCAGGAGAACTGTGCCTAAGCAGTTGGGTATGATTTAATATGTATGTACCCATGTGCTTTTTTTGGATTTTTTTATTTTTGAGTGCAACAGTGAGCATGTAAATCTGACTCAACTTCGGAGGAGGCCAGCGGGAGTCAGTTAAACTCACAGATGAGGCTCTGCTCTCAACTTTTTCCATTTGGAGATCCTGATTTATGCACCTTACCCTGAAGGCATCTTACTTCCCCATCCCTCTATTTCCTTCTCTCTCTCTCTCTCTCTCTCTCTCTCTCTCTCTCAGTCTGTCTTGCTTGCTCACCGTCTCATTTTTTTGCAGTCTTTTACAGCCCTAGAGAAGATAGATATGTCACGACATGCAAATCATGTCACTCCGTTCCTCTGCCACATATCCTCACACATTACTTCACTCTTACCCACAGCTCCAGAGCTTACACGTTAGATGTGGAGAGAATTTTGGAAAACTGCAATGAGAGGAGGAGGAAAGGTTGTAGATGTTTTTGTTCGTTTGTAGACTCTTTGGGTCTACAAGGTTCCTAGACTTTTGCAGCATTTCAAACATTTTCCTAAAGGCCACATATTATGTTAGTCGATGTTTCATAAAAAAAAAAATATGTGACCATTTTACACCCTGTCTTTGACACTACCTACTGTACAGTATAAGACTATGTGTAAATTCCTTTGGAATATTTGGATAACCTGCCCATATTGGCATAGTTCACACTGTCAATCGTCAAGATGGGCTAAGTTGATGAATACTGGAAAGGTGTTGATACATAAACGTGGGTGTTTATAAGGGGAAAAAAAATTCTTCACTACCAAAATTTTACATTGCACATCAAATGGTGATCCAACACATTACCAAAAAATGTTAGCATACAAAATGTCTTCAAAAATCAAACACTTAATTTCAATAAATGAAAAGGAGCAAACCTATTACCATGATATGTCCCCTGTTATGTGTGAGTTTTGGGTCTGTAGTCAGTTTACAGAGGTTTATCACTGCTCCTGAATGGTGTTTATTTTATGTTTTGAGTGCTGGTTGGTGGTTTTTGCGCATAATTTTGGGAGCTTGTCTGCAGTGTTGTATAAACGTTTGTGGACCGGTGGGTGGTGTGTGTTACATAGCTGTTTTCTTTTGTTCATCTTCGGGAACTGGAGGTGTGAACGGTGTGCCAGTTTCTCTCATTAGTCAGAAGCACAGCAGAAGCTAGCGACCTGTGCTTTTCACAGAAAAACAGCATGCTAACTGCCTCTGTTGTGTGACACACACAAGCATGCGTACAGATCCACAGATATTCTCACTACAGGGCTGGAGGAGCCCTCACAAAGACTGCTGGATTACACGCACATAAACACGCATTTAGCAGTGCATTACTGCTGAGAGATCCTATGGGCATTCTGGTATTCAGGGTCACATTGTGTGTCATCCCCACTGGATTAGCACCTGCTGAACCTGCTGAAGCTCACCAGCACTTACACTGCCCTGTAGCTCACAACAAGTAGAAGAGGAGAGTTAGGGCAAGAACAGTAATGGAGTGGTTGCCATTGAATTCAGTGAAAGGATGAACATCTAAACAGCTCTATAGATGTATCCCACAAAGCCTGAAATATTTGACTTTGTTAATTCCAGCCAACAGTTTCCATGAGGGAATTGGCTTGGTAAATGTACAAAATAACGTCTTAATAAAAATGTTGAATGTAAAAATGGCTCTGTATTAAAACTAGGGATGGGCACGAGGACTCGGGTACTCGGACGTGGCAGCAATGAACGATCATGAAAACGATGATTGATAGTGATCACGCATAATGTGACTTTTCACTTAATTTGAAATCCAGTGACAATTAACTGACAACTAAACTCAAACGTGTCAAAGAGGGAGCTTATTTTTAATTTTGAGATCGATTACGTTGTGACTTGAGGGGTACAATGATTATCAGAGACTTCTCATGGCAAACAAACTGATTTGACACTGTAATGCTATTGTAACATTAATCCAAACAAAGAGTGTAATTAACCATGTTTTGAACAACTGTGTGTGTAAAACGTTTGCTAAACATGCTTTATTATCATTTAATGTAAGACTCGATAATGGATATTATTTAATAAAAGTGAATGTTTGTCACTGACTAAACCTCCCTGCCCTGCGTGACATAACACACACCTGCATCTCGATGAAATGAAGGTTTCTGCTCAAGTTTCCAAGTTAGATATCTGATATAAAGTGTCATTCCAGTGGGGTTCCCTCTTACTTAAATCTCCGGGATTCCCCGAAGGTACGAGCACATACGCGAACGTGAGGGACAGTCAATATGTTACATTGAGGTGTATAAATGGGGATAGTTTATAGTGGATTTGATTTTCCCACTGTACTTTCAGAAATGTTGAATTCTTTTCGCGTGTTGACACGTTGACTTTTGTTATCCGGTCTGTTCCACACATATGCACACTCCTCCAAAAATGGTTGGAATTCTGCTTATGCATTTACATGGCCACATTAAGTTTTCCGGAAGAAACCTTGGTGTGATAAAGAGCTGTCTTTTAATCCCTTAAATGGCGTAAGGAAACTGGCATTCTTGTTTACATGATGTTTCAGAATGCTGATTTCTGCAAAAACCCTGGAATAAACAGTTTTCTTAAGTGCATGTAAACATGGTCTTTTGTAAAGCTACAAGCTTTACGAGAGGTTGTGCTTAACAGTGATGTTACCACAGGTAGTGGATGTCCTAAATAAACACTTAACTGTGGAAATAAATCACTGCAGCGCAAAGAAAGGAGTGACTCATTGCTTTCAGAAATCAGTGGCAACAGTAATATGATAAAATACACCAATATTCAATAAATAACTACACTTTTTTATTATTATTATTATTATTATTATTATCAGCGTATCTGTAGGCTGTTTCTGAGCAACATAGCAACTTCACAAATTAATATTTAAAGTGCTGTCATAGGTGTGTAATGTTTTAAACAAGGCTCATCCAGAATCAGAATTTGAAGTCAGAA
Organism: Xyrauchen texanus; assembly: GCF_025860055.1. Classification (NCBI taxonomy): domain Eukaryota; kingdom Metazoa; phylum Chordata; class Actinopteri; order Cypriniformes; family Catostomidae; genus Xyrauchen; species Xyrauchen texanus. Next base: position 28,800,924 of record NC_068292.1, read on the forward strand.
CTATAAATTTGTTTTTACTTTTTATTTCTGTGGTGCTTGCTAAGGCAAGCATCACTACCACATCATATTATATATAATTTTGAGGGAGGCTTGGGTTGTTGTAGAGGAGCATGAAAATTTATTTTGGGTGACTAGAACGCATCACAGGCCAGACTCAAACCTGCGCTACACATAGAAGCACCCCAGCTCAGCGTGTTTGGAGCAAATGTGCAGTACATGTAATATGGATTACATTATTAGATTACAAAAATCAAGTACTTGTAATTGGGTTAAATTATATTTTCAAATACTCGTAATCGGACTACAGTTATTTTTTTTATAGATTATATGATTACACATTTCCAAGGCAATGGCAGTAAATTGCTAATAATTTATTGATCATCCTAATCATTCTCTTATTCTGTTTATTTTATGATTGATTTATGTTGATTTTATGATCAATAATGTTTGTAATGTTGTTAGTGTTTAATGCACTTAAAATTAATTTGCTGTTAGATTTAGTGTTTATTTCATTCATGTGATGTCATCAGGTGCTCATTTCTTAGGCTATTTTTGTTAGTAATAAAGAATGAAATACTTTTATCCAAAAATAATCAGATTAGATTAATGCCAAAATGTAATCTACAAGGTAATCTACAAGGTTACTGATTGCATTTTTTTTCATGTCATTTGTAATCCGATTACAATTTACTAGTAATCCACCCAGCACTGCTGTGCCACATCTCTAACCATAACAATATTGTTTTTACAGAACTAAGAGACTGTCATATTTGCAGTGTTTTTTTATTTGTCTTTATTAGGGTCTTTTTTTTTCTCTCTCTGTTCAGATGTCATCTCTGGTGCAGGACGGAGAGGAAGTGGTTGGTCAGGCCCGCTGCCCTTTCGAATCACGCCAGTCCAACGTTGGCCTATTTGCCGGTGAGTTGGCACCAGCTGTCTGGGGAGGAAGACACCAAATCTCCTATAATCTCACTAGTGTTCCACTGACATTTTACAAAGCACAGAGAGTCACAGTGATCACAGACACACTGAAATTCAAAAGGGACATCAGGGAGATGAGAAGCGTATCTGTCTCTCTCTTTCTACCATAGACACACTGAACTAAACTGAACTCAGCTTTGTGGATTTGATGTTTGTGCTGTTTTGATTTATCAGTACTTATTTCTCAACTCTCTCCCCAGGCGGGGACTTTTATTCAGCCACGATGACAGATTTTCTAGCAAGTGACGCAGTGATTTATCGAAGTTTGGGAGAAAGTAGTCCTGTCCTGCGAACCGTAAAATATGACTCAAAATGGCTACGAGGTGGGTCATATGACCAAGTTCTATAACTTATTATTTGAGTAAATAAATATTTTGTATTTGTATTATAAATAAAAATGCATGTAAAATGAATTAATGTCTGTTCACATGTTCTCTTTCTGAATAATGTTTTTGTATTTATATAGAACCTCATTTTCTTCACGCTATTGAGTACGGAAACTACATCTACTTCTTCCTTAGTGAGATTGCCGTGGAATACACCACTCTTGGCAAGGTCAGACCTGTACACTTTGAATTAGAACTCACTGATTTTGCAATATTATACAATAATTTTTTTCTACAAATCAAGTGATGAAACTCTTGGAAAACACTTTTATCTGTCACATAATGTTTTTTTTTTGTAAAAAAATGTTGTCGTCTATCTCCAGGTGGTGTTCTCCAGAGTCGCTCGAGTGTGTAAGAATGATAATGGTGGTTCTCCGCGAGTTCTAGAACGTTACTGGACATCTTTCCTGAAAGCTCGGCTGAACTGCTCAGTTCCGGGTGATTCATTCTTCTACTTCGATGTCCTTCAGTCATTAACCAATGTCATGCAGATCAATCACAGGCCTGCGGTGCTGGGTGTCTTTACGACTCAAGCCAACAGGTACTGATTGCATGTATATTTTTTCTGTTTTCACACAGATACACACTTAAATCCAGTGAATGAAATCCAATCCATTTGGTCTGTTTTTAATGAGCAACCATCGTTTTCAAATGATTTTTTTGTTGGAATAAAAAAAGGTATGTTTAGAAAAAGTGTGTTTGTTTCATATCTAACAATATCAAAGAGAGTCATCAAGTAGAGCTTTTCACTTTCTCAGCATCACCGGTTCTGCAGTGTGTGCATTTTTCATGGACGACATTGAGAAAGTCTTTAATGGGAAATTTAAGGAGCAGAGAAACAGCGAGTCAGCCTGGACACCAGTTCCTGATGAGATGGTGCCCAAACCCAGGTGAGTCATGTGAGAACATCTCAAACAGAGAATATAGAACAAATCTAAAACATAACCCCAAAAGTGTGGATGTATAGGCTTCCTGATCCTTGCTGCTTGGCGTGATATGCCTGGACCTGTTTTCTGGAGCTCGGAGAGCAGCTTGTTTGGCCTGATGCACAATAGAGAGGATGGCAACAGCTTTTATTTAATAGTGGAAGATGGTTGCAATGTTCTTTGTTAGTTGTATGTGTGCTATTTCTGTTAAAGGGGTCATGACATGGGTTTTTTTATTGTATTATTATGTTCCCTTAGGTGCAATTATAGTATTAATATATTTTTTTTTAAGAAAAACTTTTAAAATCTAGTGATTTATGACCTTTTCCCACCCTGTTTCTCATCCTCTGATTCAAACAGTCTGTTTTGGGGGCGTTTTCCATTTAAGACTTCAGTGTTAACGCCCACTGTTATGATTGGCTAACGTCAGTGCCTATGTATCAATTATTGACGCCTCCAGCCAGAACAATATGCAAGTAAACTAAGTAAAAACACTGTGATTATTCATAATGAATGAAATTGCGCTTTAAAAAGTAGTTTAATGTTTAAAATAGATTACTTACAGTTTTGCGTCGTCGTTGTTCCCAGAATAGTCGGCACGGACTTATCTTTGAGCAACAGTTTTCTGGCAAAGCCAGCATCATATTGAGATTTGTTCTCAAAACAGTCATCCTTAAAATGTACAGAACAAACGCTTAAGTTAACACTGCCGTGACTGGGACGTCCGCAAAAAATAAACTGCATCCATTTTTCCCTGACGTCTGGATCTTTCGGCAGCTTATTCAGAGGTTTTGTTTGACCACAGCCAGGAACAGCACATCTGTGTGGCATCGTAATTTTCCTGTGCACAAGTAGTCTCTGTCAGAGCTCGCTGTCCATCGACTGAACACTTGTGAGGCGCACGGCGATACGAAATGAGCGTAGTTATCTTGTGCTGGAGGCGGTCATATGCAAACGCTGGTACGTCACTTCTAACCGTCACGTCACTTCTAACCATGAATCCAAAACGAGCTGTATTTTGAGCTTGATTAAATAAATGATTCGTTTAGAATGGGGAGGACGTCTTAAAATATTAAACTTGCAGGACGTTTTAATGATACAAAGACCTCTTATATACCAAAAGATCAAGGCAAATTTGGTTTCTCATGTCATGACCCCTTTAATTGTTTCAATGGGCCTTCACGGGAAGGCCTTAAACTGTGCAGGTAGAAGTCTGTCTATTAATACAGTAAATAAACATTAGTTTTGATTTATTTTTGTTATGGTGCTTTAGTGTGCTGATAGTGTGCTCTGCTTCAGCAGTTAGGTTCAGGTTCTGATTACTTTATTTATACCCATAGTTAGATTTGGTTTGCAGGCCTTTGACACCATGAACCACAACATACTCTTGAATAAACTTACCACCTTCAACTTCTCTGAACATGCCATTGGTTGGTTTGCTTCATATCTGGAGCATAGAGAGCAACGTGTTAAAATAAACACCGAACTCTCAACATCATTACAATCCACAATGGGTATTCCACAGGGCTCCATTTTGGGGCCTCTGCTCTTTAGTCTATATATAAACGACTTACCTACATGCTGTCAGTCAGCCAACTGCCAAATGTATGCTGACGATACAGTAATTTATGCATCAGCTAGGATACCATCTATAGTAGCAGAGACCCTGACCAAGGAAATGGAGGGTATATCCCAATGGCTTAAAGAAAATCATCTGACGCTTAACATCAAAAAGACGGTATCTATGTGCTTCTCAATTAGAGGAAAAGCTAAATGTACTATTAAAATAGATCAAGTAGCAATAGAGGAAGTTGAGGAATTTAGATTTTTAGGTATTATTCTGGATTCCCAACTCAAATACAATATACACATTAATAAACTCTGTAAGACTGTCCGGACAAACCTAAACTGTTTTAGAATGATTAGGCACCATATACCTGTCAAGGCAGCTTTGCTGTTTTTTCATGCTATGATACTCTCTCATTTATCTTATTGTGTTACTATATGGGGCCAAGCCTCCCAGACAACAGTCAAACCCATCATATCATTATACAAACAAGCACTAAAAATTATGGATCAGAAACCAATTATGTGGCATCACTGTTTAATTGTACATAAATACAAGCTTTTAGATTTTGATAGTTTTATTAAGTTTTCTTTTCTTAAGCTGATTTTTAAATGCACAAATAATCTAGCTCCAGCCGTACTCTGTCCTTTTGTGACAAAAATAAACACAAGGAGAGTTGCCACTAGGAGAGCAGCGGGTGGCAACTGCATAGCAGAGGGGCGCAAAACCACTTTTGGCCAGTCAAGTTTTTCAGTGATAGGGACCCATTTTTGGAATGATTTACCAACAGAAATAAAAACAGAAACTGACCTGAAAACATTTAATAGAAAGGTGAAACACTGGCTGAAAGAAAATCAAATATGTGGACATTGAGTCATTTTTGTCTGTGCTGGATGTGATGTGTTGTTTTGTGTAATGTGGTCGGGATTGTGTAAAATGTCAATGTTAGTGTTTATAATGTATTTGATGCATGATTGTGTAATCTACGCCATGTTTAGGTATATGTTTTTTAGAAAGGCCTGACCAGGGACTGGTGTTGCAAATTAGCCTATTGGCTAGAAGCCTTTTATGCAACACATTTACACATTTTGTTATGGCTTTGCCTATGATAATTATGTATGTAATAATGTGCGCTGCATTGTCCCTGATAAATAAACTAATAAAAAAAATTTTTTTTTAAAAAAAAAGTGCTTGAGTTCATACAAAAACAACACAAACAGTGTATGACATGATAAAAAGTGCTCTGCGTTATATTAGCAATGCTGCTAGGACTTATTGAACTGAGTAATAGCTGCCGGAACAAAGCTGTTTTAATACCGCTTTGTTCTGCACTTTGGACCAATAAACCTTCGTCCAGAAGGAAGAAGCTGAAATTCACTGTGCAAAGGATGGGAGTCATCATTTAATATCGTTAGACCGTTTGTATGGCAAAAACTTGCATTTTTATATTCATCCACTTTAAGACAATGGTGATACAGCCATACACATTCAGAGAGACGACTTTGGCCATTGGTTTTGCATTGTGAATTGTCTTTTGTCATTCTGCCATTTTCTGCCAAGTTGTAAAACATTTCTCGAGACTCTGCATTTTGTTCCATTTTGTTCCGCTCCTTATAGTTGTCTTTGAACGCCCCCCTAAGAAACGCATCCCTCTTGGTCAGGTGAACCTGAAACCAGCCTATTTACAGTATATGGGACTTCCTTATGTTAGATTAGTCGACTAGCCATTTAGGCAACTCGCTGAGTATTCGATTTTAATCTCTCTGTCTCTAGACCAGGATCGTGTGCAGGTGATGGCCCTGCTGCTGGTTATAAGTCCTCTACAAATTTCCCTGATGAGACACTTACATTCATTAAGTCTTATCCACTAATGGACGAAGCCGTACCTTCTGTCAACAAACGCCCCTGCTTCACAAGAACCACCAGCAGGTAAAAACACACACACACATTGTTTTGCATGATCCAAAACAGGTAGACACATCCACACACTTTAGTACGCTGTTTTCTCCCTCACTCTAATTCTTTCTCCAGCTGTTTTCATAACATCTGCATCTGCTCTCTTGAGAGATGGTAGCTGTCATCAATGCTGGAAGATAAATTAACATTTATAATAATAAGCTCATGTTTTGCATGTAGGTTCAAGCTGACCCAGATTGCAGTGGACACGGCCGCAGGGCCATTTAAGAACTACACTGTTCTGTTTCTGGGCTCGGAGAACGGACGAGTTCTGAAGATTCTCGCTAGCACACAACTAAACTCCTCATACAGCACCCAGGTTTTGGAGGATATAGATGTTTACAACCCCAACAAGTGAGTGTTATTACTGATCGATACACATACATGAACATGCAAACATACACCACTTTCTTACAATGTACAACCAACGTTTCTAAGTAAGTTTCCCAAGTTTCTAGAGGCGAGTTATTTTGTCTGACCACTCTCCCAGCTGAAAAGAAAGGAAGAATTTTCACACCAGCATGCCATCATCCCATCATGGGGACCAGCATCCACAACTCAACTTACGCTGTTCTTTTGAGGATGCCCAAAATCAATATTGATGCACAACCTGAGCATGCTTAGTAGGCATAGTGCTGCAGAGATGGAACAATTATATTTCACTGTGGAATGCTTTTTTCATGTGAAACTGATAACCAGCCTCTTCTCCAACTGAGACACAAGTTCCACAACAAAACTGTTCCATTTTAGTGATAAAATCTAATAAAAAACACCCCATGTGCTACTTAGCCTTTAGGAAGATATTTTACATGACACCAAGGATTTATTTTTGATTATTATGGATTCTGAGGAAGATGCATTTCAGTCAGCCTTCAAGGAATGACCTTCTTCAGTCAACTCAATTGGAGTGACTCATCTATGCGAAGCATATATTGCCTTTTCTTTCTTAATCTTGTTGCGGGCAAGCTTGAAAATTCGGGGTTGGAGCAGTTTTGAAATGGGTTATCATTTTTTATCATTTTAAAATTTTTGAGTGAAGCGTTCCTTTGAAATAATTGTTCTTAATTTTTTACATATTTTTATTTTTTTTTTTTACAAGTAGAATGTAAAACGGTATGAAGCCTGCAACAATAAACTTTTTAAAACATTAAAAACAGTAGCATGCTGCATTGTTGTTACATTTCATTGCTATGTTATTAGTTTAGTTCAACAATTAACATTCAATATTTTGTATTTTAAGTATATTTTTTTGATAATATTGATTGGTATTGCTTTCGGTTAGTTCGTCATACTGAAATGGAAGGATGAGTTGAGCACATTGCTTTAGGAGATAAAGTATTCAATGCACTGTTCTTTGGTTGTGTACTGCACATTTTGGCAAATGAAGTGGGTATTCCATGATACAGAAAATTTGCACACGGTGCAAAATATACCTATTGAATTGAGCAATTTTTCTTGTATAAGCATGATAGTAATTCCAAATGTTGCCTTTATCTCAGGGACTCAAGGTGTTAATGTTTTATGTAAATAAGGACCCTTTATATATAATAAATAAAATGGCATACCTACACAAACCCCCTTTTCTGTCCCTAGGTGTAATGTGCGTGGTGAGGACCGGAGGATTCTGGGATTGGAGTTGGATAAGGACCATCATGCCCTGTTTGTAGCATTCTCAAGCTGCGTGATCCGCATTCCACTCAGTCGCTGTTCTGACTACGGCGTCTGCAAAAAGTGGGTGGTAATGTAAATTAACCCTGAATTCTCCCCATTAATCATTTATTTAAATTGAATGCACTCAGAACTACTACTTTAAAGGGACAGTTCACCCTAAAATACAAATGATCTCATCATTTACTCACCCTCATGCAATCCCAGATGTGTATGACTTTATGAAGTATTTTAGTAGAATTTCTACACTCTTTTGGTCCTCACAATGCAAATGAATGGGTGCCAAAATGTTGAAGATCCTAAAATCACATAAGTCAGCATAGCAGTAATCCATAAGACTCCAGTGGTTAAATCAATGCCTCCAGAAGCGATTTGATAGGTGTGGGTGAGAAACAGATCAACTTTTAAGTCCTTTTTCCTCCACTTTCACTTTGTTTTTGGTGATTCACATTCTTCATGCATATTGCCCCCTACTGGGCAGGGTGAAGAATTTCAAGCAAAAATGGACTTAAATATTGATCTATTTCTCACCCACACCTATCATATCACTTCTGAAAATATGGATTTAACCCACTGGAGTCTTATGGATTACTTTTATGCTGCCTTTATTCACCCATGGTTTATTCACCCAATGGGTGTATCATTATTACATATGATACACCCATTCACTTGTATCATATGTAATCAATATTACAGAGCTGAAATATTTTTCTAAAAATCTTAATTTGTGTTCTTCTGAGGAAAGAAAGTCATACACATCTGGGATTGCATGAGGGTGAGTAAATCATGAGAGAAGTTTCATTTTTGGGTGAACGGTCCCTTTAAAGTAGCAGTTCTGAGAATCTATCCCTTTAAGTATATTATGTTGCTTAAATCATGCACATTTACAAAAGTTTTAATCTTAGAGATGTTTAAAACATTTATTAAAGACTTCCTTTAAGCAGCTTTTAAAAACACCATTGATGATGCAGCTACTCAGAGAAAGTTATGACAGTCGTACAAGAGTCTTCCAAAAGTCCTATGTGCTGTTTCGCTTTTGATCTATTATGGATAACTTTCATAAGTGCTCTGAAAGCAGTGTGTATTTCCAAAGTTATGCGTTCTTAAATGCATTCAAATTTAAACACGGATTCGTTTTTACAGGGCAAAAAGCTTTATTCTTAAAGCTGCCACTAGAAGATAGAGATGACTCGTTGTGGTGAATATAGACGTGTTTCCTCCTCGTCACATGCTACAGTACGGCAGCCAGCAACACTGCATGCTTTGACTTCTCGCACGCAAATTAGAGCCATCTGATTGGCCACAGGCCAGCTGTAAACAATACCTTTTTTACACAGCTGTAGTATGAGCAAACCGATAGACTGTGTTTCCTTTTAAAAAGATCTCTACACCCTATCTGGGTTTCAGTATAGATTCCACTTTTCCCAGCACAATCCTGCACTCACAGTGATGTCTGATCCTGCCATGTCTTAAGCGTTTTATCAATCTGTTTGCTCAAACTGCCTCAGCCTCTGGAGAATGACTTGCAGGGAAATCTCCATGGACCAGCTCCATGATTTTTTTCCATCAGTTTTTGTTCTCTTTCTCTCCCTGTATTGCTTTTATGCACACTGAATGCAAAAACAACTGCCTTTGTTTATATTCAAACACATTTATTTATAAAAGAATAAAACGTTAGTTGTGGTCTTCAGCATTCGATGACAATAGATAAAGTGTAAAGCTGACCAGCATCCAATGGAGAGAAATTAACATCCTGTGAAGAGGACAAAAATAGCATAAATTTGTATGTTAGTGGTTTTTAACTGGTGGGTCACTGATTTATTCTGAAAAAACATTAGTTAAGATAGCAAAACTAATGCTATCCTATTGGTACTGTGTTGAATGTAAAATATGGTTCCTGAAGCAAAACAATTTGAGAAGCGCTGCTGTAGAGGAAGTGACCTCTCTCTTTTACTCAGACTCCCATCTAGTCACCTGACACATTAATTTTTCTTTTCTTTCCTGCCTCTCTCTCTCTCTCTCTCTCTCTCTCTCTCTCTCTCTCTCTCTCTCTCTCTCTAATTGTTTCTCTCTCACACCAGCTTTACTATGTATCTGAATCTCAGTTGGCCTCTGGCAAACACAACACACCTGTCAATCATGCAGCACAAACACACACACACTTGGCACTACAGCAGTCAGTCACTCTCTCTCTCTCTCTCTCTCCCTTCCTTACTGTTTTTTTTCACTCAGTCTTACTCAGGCCGGACCAGCATTAATGCTTTGTTATGGAGATGCTGTTTCTGGCTGTCCCCTCCACCCTGTCACATATACTCGAAAGGAGAGAGGACGGGCAAATAGGGGTGGGGGTGTAGTAGAGAGACATCGTGCAAGAAAAACATGCACAACTTTTCCAGCACATGTGGTATGAGTTAATTGTGTGTCTGTGTTTTAGGAGCTGTCTGTCCTCACGAGACCCCTACTGCATCTGGCTGAGTGCGGGGAACTGTGCCACAGTGGCGCCGGGACTGAAGTGAGTTTAACCTACAGCACTCAACCTTCTATTAGCCCTGCCACAGTAAACATCCCATAGAAGAATTTTTCAGTTCGTAACCATAAAGAGCCAGCACAGCTACTGAATTCTGTAAACAGGATTCCTATACAATCAACAGTTTGTTCTTCTAAAATGGAGCATTGTTAAAAGGTCCATTGGAGCTTAAGTTACTCTAAATATCGTAAAAACATCTGGTAAAAATCAGCTAGCCATAAAACGTCTTAGAATGTATCAATAAACAATTATAGGATTTTATGCACAATGGCCTGGATGACTCCATAGATAACCTCATATAGTCATCCTGTTGAAACATTTTCAGAGTCTGTTAATTTAATCACCCTGTTAGATTTATAGAGTAAATTTGTATAAACATCCTCTTATAAGAATTTTACAATCAATTCTTGAACAAAGCCCATTAACTCTGTTGGCAATGACATCACTGTCACATTTACATCTGGTGCTTCAGACCAGAAATATGTGTAGATATTGATTTCATGTAAGTGATTTTTAAAGACTAATACAAGGATTTGTTTTTAAGGACTAAAATGTAACTTTTTTATTATTTACAAATATTTGTGTAAGCAGCTTCAAGTTTACAAATGCTTTGCACATAGCACAGAGCCCACAAGCCTTGTAAACCTTAGGTTGGTTATTGAATTTATATATATATATATATATATATATATATATATATATATATATATATATATATATATATATATACACACACACTCACTGGCCACTTAATTAGGTTCACCTGTACATCTACTTATTCATGCGATTTATTTAATCAGCCAATCATGTGGCAGCAGTGTATTTTATAAATGAATGCAGCTATGTGTCAAGCGCTTCAGTTAATGTTCACATCAACCATCAGAATGGGGAAAAATGTGATCACAGTGCTTTAGACCATGGCATGATTGTTGGTGCCAGGTGGGCTGGTTTGAGTATTTCTGTAAGTGCTGATCTCCTGTGACTTTCACACACAACAGTCTCTAGAGTGTAAAGAGAATGGTACAAAACACAACCAGTGTGAAGCAGTTCTGCTGGCGAAAATGTCTTGTTAATGACAGAGGTCAGAGGAGAATCGCTAGACTGGTCCAAGCTGACTGGAAGGTGATATATATATTTAGTATATATTCTGTATATATATATTGATGGGCTTTATGTCTTTTATTGTATAGGATAATAGAAACTAGATTGGAAATTAGAGGGAGAGATTAAAGGAATGAGAGTGAGACAGAATGTTGGCCGAAATTGAACCTACCTACGTTCTCATGTACACACTGACTTTTAAGGGAGGGTTAACCCCAAAATGAAAAGTGTGTCATAATTTATTCACACTCAGTTTGTTAAAAAACCCATATGACTTTCTTCTGTCGAACACCAAAGGAAATGTTTGGCAGTATGTTAGTCTCAGTCACCATGCACATTCATTGCTTATTTTTTCATACAATGATTATGAATGGAATGTGAATCTCTAAGATCTCCTTTTGTATTCCACAGAAGAAAGAATGTCATACGGGTTTGGTACAACATTAAATGTAATGAACATATTCACTACCCACTGTGCCACTCTTGTAATGAATTCAGAGCTTGTAAACATTTATATGTCATGAGTTTATATATGAGTGAGTGATGATGTTTACCATCTTGACAGTTTTATTTATTCTATCTCAGCTGAATACATTTCATTTTATTGAAGGTCAGTAAATTGCATTTTCATGGCCTGGTCTTTTTAATAGAACTCTTTCTCTGTAGCTTGCTCACATGGTTAAATTGCATTATTTTCTGGCCATAACTTTGGCAATAAACTCTGTTTGTGTCAGCTCATTGAGGCATAGTTATTCCATCCAAAAATGAGTATTGATCTCTTTAAATGGAGATGGAGAGTTCTTTCATTTTGAACTCATGATCACATTATTATGTATACAGCAGATTTCCAGACCGCTGCCAATTAACTGGACGGAACCTGCATAGGGTACTTATAAGTGTCCAAGAAGAGCTTTGGTTACTCCAGCTTTAAATTATATGCTTCCATAGCAAAACTTATGTCGTAGTCATTCATCTTATCCTGTCAGATGCCATAAAGTCTTCTGTAATCATACAGCATTTTAGAATTATTATAAAGGGCTCCATAATCTTGGCTAGAATGTAGAATCTTGGTTTTTATCATAGAAACCAAAAGTTACAGCACAGATACTAGCCAAGTATATGCCAACAGCTCTCAGCATCGATGTACACAAATCCAGACACATTTTAGGTTGTAGTATTTCCAATGAAATGGGGAAATGGACTATTCTAAGAGCATCTGATGCATATATTTAAAAAACAAATATTAATAATAAAATGAAAGTTGAAATAGGGGAGTACTGTACAGTAGACGCATATTGTCCTACACTGTAGCAGTGTACTGCCTATTTAAATGGTAATCAGCATCTAATGAAATACAGCTAGACTGAGAGGGTAAAATGTAAGAAACAAGGGGCAAAAGATGTACTACTGTAATACTTTGCATTCTCATTTTTAGAACAGATGTGCAGCTTGATATGTGAAGTGTACTGCAGTAAAATGGGTTGGGGAATATGGAGAAAAATATGACTTTATTATCTTGTGGGAGATTTTCTCTCATTGTTCTACTTTTCCCCCAATCACGCTCTCCCAGGAGCAATTTAATCTACACACGGTGTGTGTGTGTGTGTGTGTGTGTGTGTGTGTGTGTGTGTGTGTGTGTGTGTGTGTGTGTGTGTGTGTGTGTGTGTGGCCAATTCAGGTATAATGAAAAGTATGCGTCTCAGAGGCATATTGATGTTCAGATATTATGCACGTGCAAGATCCCAATTTACCATTTTATGCAGGAGACATTTTTGATCTTGTCCTTTCATTTATCCTTCAATATGAGATGAAGTCATCCTCTCTCCTCTTTCTCTGTCACTCTGTCTTCACTCAGGTTAATGGAAATAAGGACTCTAAATCCTGTTAGGTAGAGAGGGTTGATTCGCAGATTGATTGAATATGTGGGGCAAGGCAGGTGCCTTGGCATGGTGGAAATGGGGTTCTGACAAATTCTGTGTGCATGTATGCATGTGTTTTGCTATTAAAGTGGAAACAATTCTGTCATAATTTATTAACCCTCATGTTTTCTCAAAACCTTTTTCACTTTTTTTTTTAATGGAACACAAAATAAGTAATTTAGCAGAATGTCCAAGCTGCTCTTTTCCATACAATGATAGTGAATGGTGATTGGCTGTTAAGCATGATTAAGAATTTCAATTTCAATCTGTTCTTCACACAGCTATCGTATGGCTATCTATATAGTGCTACTTTTACAATGTTTTTGTACCTTTTGGACCTTTTGGACATTTTTGAGCCTTAGTTTCATCAAACATATCTCAGTTCCACTCAAAAAGATCTCCAGAATCGAGGCAGCCATAGACACTACTATTAGATTACTATTCTAGAAAACAAGTGATGTTCTTAGATAATAATGATTTTGGGTGTTCAGGGACATGATTCCATGCTCCATTAGACCACATTCTCTGATTTAATCATGTCTCCATGGTAACACTGAGAAGAAGCATAAACTGGCAGAACATGTTGTGCGGCTGTGTGTGAGATGTGTCGCTCAGGTCCTTAGCAGTGAGCAACAGATATATGCTCGGTTCTGTGATGCCAAGTGCAGCAGAGCATTGCAGTCGCACAGAGCGACGTGTCACTGTGGTTATGCTGTTAGACTGCATGAGTCAGCAATGTCCCTCTCAGTAATCATATTCACTTGATTATAAGATTATCAAGTGAAAATTATACTTAATGTGTTTTTGTACCCAAATGCTCATTTCCTTTACTCAAAGGTTATTGTGTAGGGGGTTCTCAACCTTTTGCAAGCTGGGCCCCCCCAAAGCTGGTTCATTGCAGTTGGGGCCCCAGTGCCCCCCGCCCCGCCCCATGCTTTATTGTTGTTGTTATTATTATTATTATTATTATTATTATTATTATTATTATAATTGGCAGTAGCACCAGACTTCTAATGTGAGCTTGCAGGCGTTATTATTATTATTATTATGAGTAGTAGTAGGCCTATCATCATTACTAGGCTATTGCTATATAATTATATGAGGTTACATGCTTTATTATTGTTGTTGTTATTATTATTATTATTATTATCATCATCATCAGTAGGCCTATTATCATTACTAGGCTATTGTTATAATTGGGAATTGGCACCAGACCTCTGATATTAATTTATGCTTTATTATTGTTATTATTACTAGGCCTAATGGTAGGCATCATCTGCATTTTTTACAGAAGCTTGCTGGTAGGTGATATTAATGTGAGACCTGAGCCTGCTTTGCCTCGCAAAGATCCTCAATTCTTGGCTCAATGTTTGATAAACATAGCCTCAAATCATCCTTGATTTGTGCACGATTGCAGAATTTCTTTTTGAGTGCAGTCATTTTTGAGAATCCTGCCTCACACAAATATGTCGACGCGAAAGGAAGGAGAATCTTCAAGGCGACGTCACAGAGTTCAGGGTATTCCTGCATCAATGCTGCCCAGAATGACGAAAGAGGGCAGGAGCTAAAGAGTTCCTTCAGTCTACTGTCACTCTTCAGCTCAATAAGCTGTTCCTGCATATCAATTGATAGCTCATTTGCTGTGCACACAAACGGATCTCGAACCCACGCAAAAGAGCGATAATCCTCTTTAAAGTACGTCGCAAATTGTTTTCTTATTGCTGACAGGTGCTCAGACGCTGATTGAAATAGGGAGGAGAAATCGTGTGACGTGCCTGCATCAGTGATAATGTCTGCAAGGCTGGGGAACATGTTGCAGTTCTCTCGACTGATGCGGCCATGCCAGAGGTCTAGTTTTTGTGTGAAGGCGTGCACTTTGTCTGCAAGGAGCAAAATATGAGTTTCGTGGCCTTGCAAAGACAGGTTGAAATCAAACAAATGAGCCGCTTTCTAAAGTCTATGAGCGCAGCACACACAAATAAACTAAATTGACATACTGCAGTTAAATTTCAAAATGTGGTGTTTTTATATTTATAACATTTGAATACAGTTCAGCAACATACATCACACGACCTGACGACCAAGAGAGCTGACAATTGACCATCACTTAATGTACCATCACCTCACGATTGAAAATGTGACACTGATTTCATATGACAGTTCAACAAACAAGTTAATAATATCAAGTCACTTACATTTTAGACGAAATAATGACTGTTTTGGTCTATTTTAGCAGCGAAAATAGATCCGATGAATCCAAACAAAGATCACAGCATAGCCATAGTGCATCTCACTGCAATACTCAATCGTGTTTTGAATGATTCAGTGTTATGAACGAATAGGTTGAGTCTAAGATTCAGTGACCCATTCACAAACATCTGTCTCATTCTTGATGAATCGGCCGCTTGAACGAATCATTTGAATGAACGACTCAATGACTCGCTTAATGAAACCGCTTATGCATTTGCGCTCACTATCAGGAGTTATGTATATACAAAACTATAACTTTTTATGACAGTAGTTTAGTGATAAAAAAAATGTGCCCAAAATATTTTTTCCCTTCCATCGTAGCCTACTCGCGCCCCACCGGTTGAGAACCACTGGTGTAGGCTACTGTGTCATTGTGGATGGCTTTCTTATTTATTGATACTTATTTAAATGTGTACTTGAACAAAAGCTGCTGTTACTCGATCCGTTAATTTCACATGTGAACTTATTAACGGCATGTTTACGTGTTAAATTCATATGTTATTGTTTAGGTGCTCATGACAAAAACAGTTAACACTTTGTTTTACTGTGTTTACATGTTACTAAAATCAGTTAATAGCTAAAACTAGTAAAAAAAACAATTTTTATAATGTGTATTTACCTTAAAACAGTTACACAGTATGTAGAGTGTGTAGTTAGTTAATAATTGGTACCTAAGTAAATACATATTAACACAGACACTGTAAAATAAAGTGAAACAAAAATAGCTTTTGAGGCTTCAGATTTACCGATGTGAAACAATGTCTTTGTGTGGACATTTGGAGCACATATGAAATTATTCAAAACCACACTAAAATCCCCTACAATTTATGTAGCTTTTCCAAAAATCGAGTTTTGTTCTTTTTAAGTCATGTGTATTAGTTTTGAGATCATGTATATGCTAGTGTACTCCTAAAAGTTGACAAAATTGACATTTGAAACATTTGAAATTTACAGTCTTTCGGTTCTGGGAAAACAGACCAAAAATCTTGAGACAGATTTTAGTCCAATCAGGTGCTCTCTAGAATGACAAGGTCCCTCACCTTATTACATGAAATAAAATCCATTTGCACTCATTCTTATTCTGAATAGGATAACAGTATAATTATTTTTTAATAATTAAAACAAATAGTTGCAAACTTCAGTTCCAGATATAATTGCATATAAATGCTTATACTGTTGCATTTTTTAACATATTAGTGTCTGTATAAATACAAAATGATTTTCCATGTTACTGAACACATGACCGCCAAAAACATTGGCTGTCATGGTATAGAGGAAGAGTGTCCTTGTATGTCAAACTCTTAAGCCTCAATCAAATTGTAATGTGTTATTTGCCTTTACAGTCCCTCAAGTAGGCAACAACAGAGCACTGACAGCAAAACTAATGAGGGATAATTCAAAGAGAGATACACAAAGGAATGATTGTCACTTCCTTGTCCTCTATCTCACTCCCTCTCCTGCTCACGCTCTGTGTCTTTCTTCCTCTCTTCTGTCGCTCTCACTCTGTCTCTGTCACAGGTTTGGATTTGAACAGTATGTGGAGAGTGGATATCTTCAGTACCCAGACAACTGTCATGGTGCGTTCCAGGCAGTCCGCAGTGACTTGCTACCAGACATTATAACTCATCCAGACCATAACTACAGTCCTACATATTCTTGCTACAACTCCACCTCTAGTCTGGATGCTCTGAAGAGTTGTAGAATTAGAGAAACTTGTGTATATTCGTGGGTTGAAGAATTGTACAATTGCAAAATCCTTTCTTTTTGAGAAAGAAATAAAGCAATAAGCATGTTATTATTAAGCAATAAGGTGTGAGAAGCTGTGCAATATTGTGAATATAGTCACAGCTAAAGGGCATTGGGTTAGGCACAACATGCTCTATAGCCCATTCAGCCTTGACGATATTCAATATATATATATATATATTTCAGTAAAATTCCAGTATATTGGTTGGCCTGTATGCGTGCTGCGCAGTAATAAACAGTAAACAATATCTAGATGAGCGGGTGTTTAGTGTCAAAGCTGTTATTATATTGTGTCTTTTAGCACAGCTGATATACTGGTACACTGTATTAACCAAGCAGCAATTAGCTCCAGTACTATACATTCTATACATTCTATAAAACACCTTAGCCATGGTAAAATCACTGTAACGGATGGCCTTGAGTGGCTTAGCAATGTGAGCAGTTGCAGCAATATGATACTCATAAGATGCCCATTAAACAATTGTTTAGAGAATTTATTGAGAGCAGTGTCAGAAATTAAGGGGTGCTCAAGGCAAAAATGCCTTAATATTCAAAATATCAGGGCAAACAAATGCCCTCATAATGAATTATTTTTTTTATTATTTAAATAGTATTTTTTTATAGTTCTTGTTATACCTAATATGGAGTTGATGTTGATTCCAATGGTAAGTAGTAAAAGTATCTTGATATTTTTTTTTATTAATTAATTGATTAGATTGACATATTTTACATACAAAGGGGAGAAACAGTTTGTTTATATGGTTAGAAATATGATGCCCTTATAAAGGTAAAATGCACCTGAAAAACAAATCCAGGGGGAAAATATTACCCCTTAATGTAAAAGTTTATGTCTGACAATAACATATTATATTATTATTAGTAGTAATATATATTATTATTATTATATTATTTCCCTATCTGGTGTTTGTTTGTGTTGTTTTAATGGTTTGTGCTTTCATGCGTTCTTGATCTTATTCCTCTTTGTCTTGTTTCTCTAGATGTCATGGCCACGACTCGCAAGCAGAACCCTGCAGTAGACTCTGCATATGGTCAGTGCACAAATTTATTCATGTGCTATTAATTTAACTCGCCTTAGTAAACAGTCTTACTTGCATCCATATTCATAATTATTTTCATTTAATTTATCATGGCCGGCTTTTTAATTCTGGGTTATGGAATTTCCTATTGCTAGCATTTTTATATGTACTGTTGCTGGTTTCTTGGTGTAAATATTACATCATTTCAGCATATCACAGTTTCTTGCCTTTCTTAATCACACACTCACACACTCAAACACACACACACACACACACACACACACACACACACACACACACACATCAATCTGTCATGCTCTGACCTCTGAGTCAAACATACAACAAATCTTTGTGAGGCATATGCATCCCAGATCAATAACATTCATTAAATGACCAGCAGTGAGGCTGCAGATCTGGACCACTGACAGAAATGGCCAGCACCGCTGAGCTCAAAGTGCTTTGAGCAAGAGCTTTGGAGGAACAACTGAAATTTACAATCTGACAAATTAATTTTCTCACTGTGCGGATGTGTGATAGAGTGTGTGCGTGCGCGCGCATGCGTGCGCATGCGTGCGTGCGAGAGACAGAGAGTGTCTGTTTTGATAGACAGTGTGTGTGAATATGTATGTCTGTCTGTGAAAGATAATGACTTGAGAGATTGAACATACTTGTGTGTATTAAAGGGAGTTTGTGTGAAAGACAGGGAGAGTGTGTGCATGTGTGTGGTTCAGGTTTTGACTATAAATGACCCCACAAGTACAGTAAAACCTGAAATCACCTACATTGTGGAGACAGACAAAAAAGTTTCCGTTAGGGTATAATAAAACATTAACAAATGATAACAACATTACAAATCATTGGAAAGTCCCCACCATGATAGAAAATGTGTTTGAGAGAGAAAGAGAATATTTAAGGTTTTGTGAATATTGTTACATTTCAGAGTCAAGAGCTAATACTAGCTGACAGCTGACCTGTGTGTGCATTTGTGTGCTGTGTGAACATCCCTGGGTGGTTTTGTCTGATCTTGCTTCTGAAGCATGTGAGGGGAAACAGAGTGATCCAGGCCTGGGCATATTTCTATTGCACCTCACATAACATACTCCAAATTAGACACACACATACAGATCCCCCTCCTCTAGGGATCATAGTAAAATATCCAGTGCCCTCTCATAATCCTTGCATTACCATCTGGATTAGTCACATGAGGTTTTTAGAACAGATTAAGTTTAGTGAACAATATGATGTCCAATCACCTACTTTATTATATTCTAATATTTTACTAATGAATCTGTGCCACTGTTTTCTTAGCTAAAATACAGCTGCTTACAGAACAAAAATATCTCCCAGACAGCCTCCAATCTGTCTATCAGCAAATTAGTAAGAGGTTATTAATTCACTGGTGACTGCCAAATGTGTTCAGAAAAGGAAGGAAGGAGAGATTGAAAGAAGAAAGGAAGATAGAAGAAGGAAGGGGAGATGAAGGAAGGAAGATAGAAAGAAGGAAGGGGAGGTAAAGGAAGGAAGGAAGGGGAGATGAAGGAAGGAAGGAAGATAGAAAGAAGGAAGGGGAGATGAAGGAAGGAAGATGGAGACGAAGGAAGGAAAGAAGATAGAAAGAAAGAAGGGGAGATGAAGGAAGGAAGATAGAAATAAAGAAGGAAGGAAGGAAGGAAGATAGAAAGAAGGAAGGGGAGATGAAGGAAGGAAGAAAGATAGAAAGAAGGAAGGGGAGATAGAATGAAGGAAGGGGAGATGAAGGAAGGAAAGAAGATAGAAAGAAGGAAGGGGAGATGAAGGAAGATAGAAAGAAGGAAGGGGAGATGAAGGAAGATAGAAAGAAGGAAGGGGAGATGAAGGAAGGAAGATAGAAAGAAGGAAGGGGAGATGAAGGAAGGAAGATAGAAAGAAGGATGGGGAGATGAAGGAAGGAATATAGAAAGAAGGAAGGGGAGATGAAGGAAGGGGAGATGAAGGAAGGAAGATAGAAAGAAGGAAGGAAAGAAGATAGAAAGAAGGAAGGGGAGATGAAGGAAGATAGAAAGAAGGAAGGGGAGATGAAGGAAGGAAGATAGAAAGAAGGAAGGGGAGATGAAGGAAGGAAGATAGAAGGAAGGAAGGAGAGATGAAGGAAAGAAGAAAGATAGAAAGAAGGAAGGGGAGATAAAAAGAAGGAAGGGGAGATGAAGGAAGGAATATAGAAAGAAGGAAGGGGAGATGAAGGGAAGGAAGATAGAAAGAAGGAAGGGGAGATGAAGGTAGGAAGGAAGGAAGATAGGAAGATATAAGGAATAAAGTAAGAAAGAAAGGGAGATGAAGGAAGGAAGATAGAAAGAAAGAAAGAAAGAAAGAAAGAAAGAAAGAAAGAAAGAAAGAAAGAAAGAAAGAAAGAAGGAAAGGGATATGAAAATAGAAGGAAAGAAGCGAAGGAAGAGGAGATGAAAGAAGGAAGGGGAGATGAAGGAAAGAAGGAAGGGGGATGAAGTAAGGAAGGAAGGAAGATAGAAAGAAGGAAATGGAGATGAAAAAAGAAGGAAAGGGAGATGAAGGAAGGAAGATAGAAAGAAGGAAAGGGAGATGAAAATAGAAGGAAGACAGAAGGAAGGAAGGGAGGGAGGGAGGATAGGGAAGGAAGGAAGGAAGGTAAGAGAGACACCAATAAAGAAGTAATGAAGGATAATGAGAGAAGTCAGTAAGAAAGGAAAGAGAGGGGGGGTTATCATGGCATAAGTCCGTAGTGTTGTTTACCCTCTCCTATAGAAGGAGAAATGGTACAGGTGTGTAGGATGCTAGATGATGCGTCCCTGTGCTCCTCGCTGTCTGTGTGGGGTTTGTATGGTGTGAAAGAGCACACAGTTTGTGCCCAGATTCAATGAGCATCCCTACTGATTAATTCAGTTTGTGAAGCCACCAGTTTTCCTCTCCAAACCACTGATAATGACACAGCAGCATACCTTCCCTCGCTCTTTCTCACCTCACACTGAGACAAAACCTCCCACGGCACTGTGGCATAGTAAGTAGAACTCTACCTGAATTCAAGAGGATATATTACATCCTCAGAACTCTACTGTGATTAAGCCATCCCATAGTGAAGGCCAGACAAAAATGTCCACAGTGCACCACTGTTTTCCAACAGCTCTTTTCTTCCAGGACCCTTTACATAGAAAGGAAATGGAATGATAATGAAAGCATCTGCTGTACCAGCCCTCAGCACCCCTGTTGGGTGGGCGCTGTGTTGCACAGATGGCAAGATGACAGGCTTTATTTAGAGGTGGACAGAAAGAAGATGGGATTTGCGCTGGTGCTGATGAGTACTGTATACCACTACATTAAGAATTAGTCCAGGGATAGAACTCTTCTCAGCTGCCTGAGCTCAAGGACGAGGAAGGGGGAAAAAAGAGAAGGAAGGGAACTGTTTCAAGGTCATTGGTAATTGAAGTTGCCCAGAAAGGGAAAGAACTAAATCTTTGTTTCAGTCTTACAAGGATAACCTCAAAATCTGTGGTCTGCAAGTGTGTTTAGGATCAGCAATTTGTGAGGAACAGCTGGAAGAGAGGGGGAAAGTGTTCAAAAAGAAGCTTTGATTTAACTTTCTGAGGATTAGCTTAGTTTTGAACGTTTGCTTGCCTCAGATCAAAAGCTACACATGCAGGGACTGTCATAGAATGCACTGGGGCATCTGACACTGGAATCACTGGCACATCAGAGCTAAAGAAAAACCAAAGCCTGTTTAGAAATCAGAGTTTCAAGTACTATTATATGTATACAAAATAAATAAACCTTAAGCTTGAGGATATCATTTTGTTGAAATTATTAGGGGTGTAAATCAGATGTTTCATCACAATACAATCTTAAATCGATTCTCTTGGCCTGCGATCCGATATTTGCAGATACTTCAAAGTCTGCCGCGATATAAATTGGATTTGATTCAGGGCCCTGCGATCGATATTTTGTGCCTATTTTACGCAATCAATTTGTATTTTTTTAGCTCTCAAATGCAACCAAAACATAATTTGAATATTTTATGGACATCCATAACAAAATAAGGGACTTCAGATGTTGAAAAATAATAATATAAAAACATAACGTCACACGTGATCATCAATCTTTTAATTACATCTTATTTTTCAGTCCAATTCAAAGTACTTACATATCCATGACTTGTTTCCAACTATCCGTCCTATCTGTGGTTTTCTTGGCTACATTCTGTTACAGTTAACTGGGATAAATGTTTGTAAGAGTGGTGATGTGTAAAGTCTTATAACTGATGCTGGAGCTGAGCTGGTGATTTCTCTTTACCTCATTAGTGCTGTTCAGAATGTCAGTGTTGATGTGGCTGACATGAGAGTATTAAAATAATGTTGCATCTTAAAAAAATGTCTATATCGATATTTAGGTGTTGTATCGATAACATTGGATCATTGGTTATTGGATCGATGCATCAATACAGATTGATGGATCATTACACCCCTAAAAATTACATGTTCACACTACTTTGGAGGAGGGTCATTTTATTGATTTTCTCCTGTGGTGATAAAGTGAGCATGATTCAACAGTCACTCAAACTTGATGTATTTCAAAGAAAAGGTATTCTTCATTATTTTATAAAAATAATGTTTTACGTAAGTTATAGCTATATTATGACGCTAAGGACTATTATATCTACATTTACTATGATAATTATATATATATATATATATATATATATATACACACACATACACACACATTTACATTTATAAAGAATTCACATGGATCTTTTATCTAGATATTTTTATTTTGTGGCATTGTACAAAGGTTGTTATGCTGTAATGATTTGTATTGAATTGGTCTGTTTTCATTGTTGTTTTCCTGATTTAAAAAGCATATTATGGATATGGATCTGATTGGTAACTTTGTTGCCCCCTTCCAATACAACCACAGGAAAGACCTCACCCACAAGCGCCACCACAACCAATCAGGGGCCAACTCTGCCTAAAGTCAAAGGTGTCTCTGAGACAGGTACCCACCCCGAGGAGGGGAGGCGGGGAGGGCAGGGTTCTCCTGACTTGGAGCCAGTCAGTGTGGATATGGAGGGTAAGGGGGCGAGGAGAGGCTCTTGGCCCATCGTCTATCTTCTAGATTCCCGTTTTCCCGAGATTAAACTCTTCTAGTGCTGTATTGGATTCCACTGTGTGACCCCACAGCTGCAAACACACAACACAGCACAAAATACTACATGAAGTATTCAAAGATTGCACACACACACACACACACACACACACACACACACATTACTTTTTTTTTTTTTTTTTTAAATAAACTTTCAGGTGTTTGCTATTCAGCAATGATTGCAATTGACCTTCCATGCTTTTCCTTCAAGATAAACAGAAAAAGAATTATGCAGTGCTCAGTTGTTTTATTACATTTATGTCTGCCCTAAATCTAAAAAGGTACTTTCTCTGGTTTCCACTCATGTGTCCCTGGCTGAAGTTCAGTAGAATGCAGCAAAATGATCAGAAATCCTGTGGCTGCCGCTATGATGTTCCACTCAGCCTATAATGAGAAGCACCAGCAGTCGATAAATAAGCAGTGGACTCCAGGCCTACAGGCAGAAATGGCCTGATAGAAACATCCCGTGTGCAATCTATTCAGCCATTCGGTCAAGAGCAATCGCACACTGCAATCAAACGAACCGCAGAAACGAGAGGTGCAGTGGTTTAATGAAAGAGTCACAACAAACCTTATCTCTCCCTCCCTCTCTCTTTTCTTTCTCTTCAACTCTCTTCTCATCCATATCTCTCTATCCCTCTGTTGTTGTGGCTCTTAGTGAAGAGATAAGAGGTCATGTGTTAATACACATACTCAAAGCATTTAGAGAGTTGATGATTTGTTTTTGCACACCCCGCTAGTATTTTGTATCCTGTAGTCAAACTATGAAGCATTAGAAAGTGCACCATACTCAGAATAATACTATTAAAGTTTGTTCAACGTTTTATTGGTCAGATTCACAGCAACAGATATAATGTGTGTGGTGAATAAGCCATTGCTGCTTTTTGCCCTAAAGGCTTGAGCGTAATTTGTTTTTCCGCTCGTCGGTATGTCTCATGGCCTTTCAAAGTATACAGATGATGCATTCAGCGCATGCGCACTACTTACTAATTTGCTAAATCAATTACTAAATTAATTACATTGGAATATTGGTTGAAAAACATAAAAACTAAAGTCATTTTCTTTTTTATTTCTTTTTACTTTTAGCTTGTGTAGTAGTGCACATTTATAGCTTCAGTTTAGTTTTTGTTCTTTATCAATAATTATAACGTGCTGATTCAATATAAATTTTAATTGCCTGTTTTACAATTACTTGAGCTCATATATAGCTGATAATGCCATTTACTAATGATTCAAACTTTAGCTTTATTCACAACCTGCGTCATTATGGTTCATTTAAATAGGCATGGGCTGTTATAATCCTGCAATTCATTCTATTCCTATTTCTTTAGGTACTGTAGCGTTCAGTTCAGCATCCATGGTTGATTCTCTCCCTATAAAAAGCGATAATGATGTCTGCCAAAACAAAACCTCTATTTGTTCTGAGGTGGCAGCTACCGAGTCAACACTGCTCGTTATTGTTATTTTAAACACACCTTCTCGCAGGTCATTCACGCTCAAATTAAGTGGAATGATGGTAGGAACTCTGGCCCCCAGATAATTTGCGTGAGTGTTGGAGGATGGACTGCTTTGAGGGGGTGGGCGGACTCTGAAACTCATTAAAACACAGTGGAAGATGAACTGACGATGAACTCCAGCTGAACTCCAGCCTGGAGACGCGTTCGGTCCTGGAGAGAGGCTATTAATACCTCAGCAAAAAGAGAAACAGAGAGGGATATGGAGGTTTAGAGAGGGATGGAGACAGTGGAAAAACACTGAGAAATGAGAAGGTGTCAGCAAGGGATGGAGACAGGTTGGCTACGTTCACGCAGCTGAAGATTATGGCTGTCAGTGTGTGTGTAAAAAAGAGTGCTAAATTCATATATATATAATTTATTATTATTTATTTATTTTTGTATTTTGTCTGGGCACAATCTAAATGCTGCAATCAAAAAAACAAAAAACCTTCTAAGCTTAGAAGAATAGAAGCTATTTAAGCTATTGCGAAAATAGAAAAGTTGATTGAGTCCAGTCATTCGTTCATAAAGACAATGTTTGAGCCACTCCTTTAAGCTGTAGTATGAACATCACAATTTGAGAAGAAGTCTTGAAACCTGTCAAAAAAAATGCCCTGGTCATATTTTACTTAATAAAGTGTGTGGGTGTGGGTGTGTGTGTCTGTGTGTGTCTGTGTGTGTGAGCGTGTATTTATCACTTTGTGGGGACCAAATGTCCCCATAAGGATAGTAAAACCCGAAATTTTTGACCTTGTGGGGACATTTTGTCGGTCCCCATGAGGAAAACAGCTTATAAATCATACTAAATTATGTTTTTTGAAAATGTAAAAATGCAGAAAGTTTTCTGTGAGGGTTAGGTTTAGGGGTAGGGTTAGGTTTAGGGGATAGAATATAAAGTTTGTACAGTATAAAAACCATTATGTCTATGGAAAGTCCCCATAAAACATGGAAACACAACTGTGTGTGTGTGTGTGTGTGTGTGTGTGTGTGTGTGTGTGTGTGTGTGTGTGTGTGTGTGTGTGTGTGTGTGTGTGTGTGTGTGCTAAAAATCCTAATGTTCCTAAAAACTTTTGCTATTTATGCAAAATAGATTTTAGATATTTTTATATTTAAATGTATTTTTTTAAATACGACCAGGACAGTTTCTTGACCAGTTTCTTGAGAATCACCCCATAACTTTCAGTATATATCAATCCTAAACACTTACCGTATTGTGTGAACATAACCATTGGGTGGAAGAGATTGAGGAATGGAAATTTCCTCTCATGGAGGAAAAGGAAAGATAATGGAAAAATGGAAGGAGTGAGAAATCTTTGGGTTGGTCATCCCACCATCATCAAAATTAGACGATTTTGAATGTAATCACACAAACAAACGAGGCTCTGTGGTTCCCAATAAAAAAATGTATGAAAGCCACTGCAGGTGTGCTAACGGGTATGATTGACTTTATAGGAGCTCTGGTCCCAAAAAGTGCAAAGTGACGTCCATCTTATTAAAGTTTTCACTTGTAAATGTCACAGCCAGCTTGCCACCCATGTAGCCAGTGCCAGGTAATAATGTCTATCACCAAAGGTCAAAAAAAAAAAAATAGATCCCCTATTTTTTTCCTTGTATTAGGCCAACTCATGCCCTCACACACGCACACTCCAACAGACACTATTAAAGGAATATTTCACCCAAAAATGAAAATCCTATCATCATTTACATTTTGTTCCAAACACATTTCACTTTCTTGCATGGAACACAAAAGGGATTATCCATCAGTGGATGGTGACCACAGCTGTCTTTGGTCTCCTTCCACTTTAATTGTGTTTCACAAAAGGTCATATATGTTTGGAACAAAATGAGGCTGAGTAAATAATAACAATTTTTTTCTTTTAGGGTGAACTATCCCTTTAAGAAACACACTTTTATCCACAATACTTTTAAAAGAACTGTGGGCTCATACAGTGTTTGGATCCATCTAATGTGCTTCCTGAAACCCTCTACCTTACTCTCTTTTCCCTGCCCCTCCCTCTCTTCCTCTGGTCCTTCTGACCAGAGAGCTGTAGTGTTCCGTTAACCTGCCTGTTTTTTTTTTTATTTTATTTTTTTTATTTTCCAGACTAATGCTTCACCATATGTTCTAAAGCCTCTCTTATTTTTTCCCTTCTGCGTTTAGAGTCTCGTAAAGCCTGAGCTCTGTATACAGACTGGAAGATTACAGCCTTAAAGAGTTCTAGAACTCTCTGCTGCCTTGTTTTTTCCCAAATCGAGTTCTAGAATTTTGTGCAGGGAATAAAGATCCTAGAACTAGAAAAAGTGTAAATGGAATGTTGTCTCACCGTGAACTCAGGCTTCAGAATGAGGCTGTAGCTAGTACTGCATGTTTTTGTTTTTTTTTTTTTTTTTTGCATTCTGGAGGTTTGTAGAATCCTGAGCTGAACCAGCACTGGCTTCTTCTTAATTTTTCGCATTTGTTTCCCTATCTGCTTGTGTAATGTGTAAAAAAAGTTTGCGTGAATCTGCTGCATGAATCTAACGTCCCTTGTTTGAAAGCGCGTCTTCAGTCTGCTGAAGAGAAGAATGGCTTTTCTATCAGAAACCTGCTAAATTGAGCTATCAGTGCATGATGTATCAAATGATGCATGACGTTTAAATATGTACTGAATAAATTGTCAATTGAATTGATTTCTGTTGTTCTGTGGATTCTAAAGTCCCTTTCCACGTGATTTATGTTGAACTCTATGGAGCATAAAGCTACACAGCTCTGCGCAAGTTAAGCATCGTAATGTAGTGCTTAAAATTTAAAACAACTGACCCCTCTTGCGGTTGATTTCTCTAAGTGCTGTCAGTGTTTATCAAACAATTCGTATGAGCTATCGTTACATGGGAGGCGCCGACGCGAAACTCAGAAACAAATGGGAGGAGTCTGATCCTTTGTGTATCTAAATATGTCGAGTTGTACATCACAATGTTCAAGGCATATCATAATATTTTAAAGAATAAAAAACATGTTTGATGAATCTTTATATTTCTGCAATGTTTTAAAAGAATTTCAAGGACTGTAGTTAAATCGTTCATTCTGTAATGCTATATGCAACCTTTTTTGACGTGCCAGTCAAAGCGCCATATGACGCATGTGTTGAGTGGTGCATTGAAGACCTGACGCCAGTCATTTGAATGGGACATAATAGATTTAAGTATGAATATTAATTTTTACCAGAAATCCCTTCCAATGCCATTCTTAAATAAAAGACAATCTCATAGAATGAGACTCCTTCACACAGACCCTATCATATATCATATTTAGATCACAGGAGCACTGCGCTGAAATTCAGATCCATTTAAAGAAATCATTTCCCCCATTTTCTTATTTCCTACTCCAGGCACCCTCAATTATTTACCTTTGTTTGCTATTCACGGTGTGCCTGCTGCTCATATTGGCAATTTTATTTTATTCCATCATGAGGTGAAGTTATACTCATCCTTGTTTAGTTTTCGAGATGAACATTTTGTACTCCTGTGTGGAGATTAGAGGATGTCAGTCACCTTTAGACTGAATTAATTTGTTATTTCTTGGTATTTAATTAGGTCGGACTAGATACAGAGTGCTCCGAATTAGACTCCAAAAGGCCCTGCCGACAGTGCAATATTGTTCAGCAGTGAATTTGTAGAGACCCCACAGACAATCATTTATAATACTGCAGGCTGCTAATTCTCCATCCCGTTAGAGGAAGACATTTAATTTAAAGCTTTATAAAATTTCCCATGTTTAAAAGCCTCTGAACATTACATGGCACTTTCCAGAAAGGTTTTTTATGACACCATTTCCTAATTCACATCAGAGCAAACATGCTAGAGTTAACTGGTTAATCAAGACCATTAAATGCACAAAAAACTGGAGCCTTACACAACTAATCCTAAAGTTGTGAACACAGAACCCAATCACCATGTTAAAATGCACTTAAAAATGGTTTATTCCAAGGTATTTGCAGAAAGTGGCATTCTGAAATGTCACATAAACTAGAACACTGATTTGCTTACACCACTTAAATTATTTAACACACCTAGGTTTCTCTCAGAGTACATGGCTTAAAGTAGTCATGTAAATGCATAAGTGCTGTTCTGATGGGAAGACTTTGAAGAGTGCGTGGAACAGATCAGGATAACAAGCGTCATAGGATGGAGCCCAACAACAAGTCAACACAGGAGAAAGAAGTCTGGGAGTACAGTGGGAAAATCACAAACACTATAAACTATACCGATTTGTACACCCCAATGTAAAATATCGACTGTCCCTTGTGTTCGCATATATGCGCTTGTACCATGGGGAAATCCCAGAGTTTTACCTAAGAGGGAAACAGGTCAGCTGCAGGCCGCAACAGAAAGTGAAGGAAACAAACACAGCAACAACTCTGGAATATATGATAATAAAGCGATGCAACAGAGAATAAAATAGCAATGTCTACCTTGGTTTGTTATTTACAGGTTTGTTTAAGTCTCACTAGGAAATGTTGTGGAGACCGAGCTGCATGTATAGGGGAGTAAACATAAAGCCACTAATGCAGCTTGTGTAAACAAGAACGCTGTTTTCTCGCAATAACCCGCTTTCTTGCAATAGGCCACTTTCTGGTGTCTATGTAAACGTAGTCAAAGAGTGATAGCCAATATACTTACATTCCAGTCTCCTTATATTTGAAGTTAATAAATAGAGAGACAGCCGCCTCTTTCTAGAAAGCAGACTCGAACCAAACAGAGAAACAAAAGAGCCTTACAATCTATGTAGATTTTTTCCCTGAGGATGTTGCTGTTTTCTTCTCACCTTGTTCTGAGAAATAGCGCATAAACTGAACAACAATAGACCTTTAAGCTCTTTGACGCCTGATATCACCAAATGGGCCTGATCTATTCAGTGATATCAAATTTATGGTCTGTAAAATGTTCTATTCCCAAGCCTATTCACAGGCAATCAGCCACACACAGAGAGAGAAAGATAGACTGAGAATACCTTTGAAGAAATAAAGTGTTTTTCTGTGAAAGGATTATAGGAAGCCTTAAACAGAATTGCAAAAATAATGACTTTTTTTAAAACAAGTTTCCGAAACACTCCCCCTGTCTTTCATTGGTTCATTGATCAACCAATGAATGGCATAAGTGAAATAACAGAAAGTATTTAAAAAATCATACCTTTTACCTTTTAAATGGATAATTCACCTAAAAATGAGAATAGTCTGAGATTTTTGGCAGTATGTTAGTCTCAGTCACCATTAGCTTGGATTGCTATTTTTATCTTAACATGAATGGTGACAGAGGCTGTCATTTTGCACAGGGTGAGTAAATGACAGAATTTTTATTTTTGGGTGAACTAGCCCTTTACGGAATGAAAGCGTAATAATGTATCAAATATTTTGCCACTAGCCCACATTAGTTCTCCCGTGGCCTTCTCATTAACAGTGTATCACTCATATGTGATGTTTCATACTTGTTGCGCTTTGTTGATAATTAAATTTTGCCATGCAAAGACTGCAAATGACTTCAGCAAATGTTCCCAACTGAATTTAGTTTATAAATTATATAATGTCATTAAGAAGGTCTTTGTCTGAGAAAGTTTTTCCATATGGATTTATGGTCCATAATGTATTTGGATTTTTGAGATTATTTGTGTATATGTAATCTGTGCTGCCCAATTATAAGCAGTCCTTCGATGACAACAAAACAGAATTAAGTTTTCATAACTGCATTAAAATAAAATGAACAGCATTATGCATATTTAATGAGTCTTAAGTTAACCAAACATTGGCAGTCCTAAACCACACACACACTTATATTTTATCTGAAATTTAAATGGTTGCTCACAAGTCCGCTTTCAATTAAACGTACGTTTTCCCTTCTGCTTTTCACGGACGTCTTTTTCACCCACTCTCCAAGTCTTTGAGGAGGAGTTACTGGAGTTTTGACAGAGGCCTACACAATCCCTCACACAGCCAAAAGGAAGATTGAAAGACTTCAAGTTTGCACCACTGAAAATCTGTCACTCATTTCTCCCGCTCTATCAACCTCTTCTCTCCCACTCTCTTACTTTCAATACAATCTTGTTCATTTTTTATCTCTTCTCCTTTCTCAATAAATCTGTCATTATATTTTCTTACAGTAGTCATCGTCAATTCTCTCTATCCTTTCTTTCTCTCTCTGTCAGTAAGGAGTTGCTGGATTTTGACAGAGGCCTACACAATCCCTCACTCAACCAAAAGAGTGTGATAGAACCTTCCTTTCCACCTCCTATAGGTTTTTCTTCTTCACAACTCTATCAGCTTCCTTTCTTTCTTTTTTTTTTCTACTCAAAATGATCAAATACAAAATTTCAGCTGTGTAGAATACCCATAAGACCTTGCACTTGAAGTAATTATGTATTTTTGGTCAAAACAATGGAATTTATGGAGAAATATAATCATTGTTATTAAAGAAAAATATTGGTTTAATTCTTTTGATTATTCTTGTTGTTTTGTTGTAGCTGGTTGATAGTTGTGATTTTTGTAAAGTCACCATAAGGGCGACTAGATTTACCTCTGGTGAAGTTGGAGCCTGTTCATTTTATGTCATTTGCCTCTACTATAAAAAAAATTGTGCAGATTTATTTGCACTAAGAAGTACTGAGTACTATCCAATGTGCCATAAGGCTAACCTAGATTACAGTGACAATTTCCCTTATACTGTATAAGAAGTGAAATGCCTAAATTTAAATAATTAAATAAAAACAAAGATACTTTAATCTCGGATGAGTAAGGTTTACTTGTAACTAGTTAACTGTACTTGAATAATTTAGTTAATTTGAGACAAAGGAGTATGTTTACTTAGAAATAGCAAGCAAACCGATTGCCTTAATCTAAGTAAGGTCAACTAATTAGGTTTTACAATGTTCTTTCTTTCTATTTCTTTGCTTTTCCAAAGATTGTCCTCTATTTCCTACCCTCTTCCTCTCTTTCTTTCGACAAAGTGAGGTCTGTCCGTATCATGCCTGCCCCTCTTCACACATTTATGCTTACTTTAAGAGAGAGAGAGAGAGTTTTTTTTTTTTTTTTTTTTTTGGAAGAACACTGATGATCATCTTGTTTGCATGGCCCTGAAATTAACTGACCCAATTACAAAGTCAACCATATAGATGGGAGCACTTTATCTGGGCGGTCATTTATGTAGTGTAGTTTTTGTGTCAGTGAAAACTCGTTTTCCTTTGTTAGTGTGCATAAACTGCAATTTAGTTAGCATGTATGCAGCCTGGTGTTTTACTTTGGTATTTGGAAAATAACCCTCTGATGCATGTGATGCATTATTAAATCACACTGGCAAACTATATCTTGAATTATTTCTAAAATATATTGTTTAAAATATATCGTATTTACTCTTGTTTTGAAATAAACAATGTAACACCCCCAAAAAAAAACAGCTGTGTTAAATTTATGTTGTCAAAAAACACTGACATAAATAGATTTAGAGTAGAATTATGTGTAAGGGTCAAATATCATCACCCATGATGGTTTGTATATCACATCACTCCCTAAATGTATAAAAATTACATTTCATGATATTGTTGGCATCATGCATCAGATGGTTGATATAAAGATTAAACGTCCTATTTGTGTAGTGTGTTTGTCAGTGTGTGGGGACCAGAATATATTAATGTGTAGCTTGAGTCACAGAAGAGGACTGCAAACCTGTTGTGACAGTGGACGTGTGTATGTGAGTCATCCATCACGTAGCATATGCCGGCCCTCGGTCCTTCCCAGGGTCCTAAGACCACAGTTTATAGACTCGCAGACAGATGAGTCAGAGAAAAATAGAGGGCCCCTTCCATTTTTCCTTTGCAGTTTGTTTGGGCACAGGCCTGCTATTTCTTACAAGAGAGAGAGGCAAACTCTGGCAAGTCTATTACTAGTTTAGTTTGTGGTTGTATGCACACATTAAACATATCAGTTATGATGCTTTAAAACCTTCATCCTATGAGAACAAAAACGCAAAGTGCTTCCTATAAATATTCTGTATGATGGAGGGAAAATGATGTGTGCGTGCTGGGGTTGCACTTTCAAAAGTTTACTTGGCTATAACCCATCCTGGTTTGAATCAATAAACAGTTGGTGAGAAACATATTTTCAAGAGAGAATTGAGCTGCCGAGACTCTTTCCTCATTCTGTAGCTAGCAAAGCACAGTTGCTGCTCTGCTAATGTGTTTGTATTGATGCCTGGAGGAAGATTATCCTTGTTTTTCTCACAAAGTTATTATGCATTCATAGTTGTATTTTTTGCTTGCAGCAGCTAGAAAAAGCACAATAGAGTCTCTCTCTCTCTAATTCGATAGCTCACTAGCGGTGGTCCTCCCACATTGCGTTTGGCATTGCTGTTCACTGAAATAGAGCTTTCAAAGGCAGTGAGGCTTTGCTGGCCTTGCCAAAAGTCCTAAACAGATAATGCTACATATCCTCTTTAGCTATGTTTAGTTTTGGCTTTCTGCAGTTTTCTTTTCTCACCAATGTCTCAGTTTAAATATTTTCCCTTGCTAGGATAAAGGTGTTATAAATCTGTATCCGATTGTACTTGGTGCCCCCACAGATATCTGAAGTATTCCTTATCAATATGAACATTTAAGAGATGCCAGGAGTCAACTGTCGCTTTTATCTTCCTTTTATTTTAGCATTTTTATTTTAAAATTCGTTAGTACACAGCTCTCTGGAATGCTTGATTCTGATTCTGGTCAATTTGCAAATCTGCAGTGAAAAATGTATGTATAATAACCACTAAATTAAATTATGAAAGTGATAGTTCCGACCCAGAATTATGATCGGATGAGCCAAGTTCAAAGCAGTTATACTCCGCTTTGAGATGCACCAAAGAACGGCCCTTACCCATGGCAAAATATTCTGAAAGTTTAAACTAGTTTTGAACATTGATAATTAAATAGACATTACAGAAAGACAAACCGCCAGCCAGCCGCATGCATGCATGCAGGCCGGCAGGCAGGTTTGAACATTCCATGCTTCTGTTCCAAAACTTAGTGAGCTGCCTCGCTGTCTCCTACATAGGCAGCTGTCCTCTATGGCAGCACCCTTAAAAAAATGATGCCTCATAAGAGATCGATTTGGAATGTGCAACATAGGTGGCAGCTCCACACATCATTCAAATAGTGCTCCTCATGCACAGCACACTGGAGACTAGACTTGCAACAGATTTCAATATAGGAGACACAAAAGCAACAATGCGATCCTCTCATGAGCCTAAATACACACAGCACACAAACACATTTTGGGTAAAATAGTTGGTTTTGTGTCATATAAACTGTTATTTATCGATACTCAGTATATTTATAATGTAAATTTTGCACGCTTCGTCCGCCAACTTTGATTTCGTTTTTTCAAAGATATCTTAAGAGACACCATAATTCAGATACCTACCTTTTGGAACATCTTTCACATTGACAGCACTCCTATGATGTCTAAAAATGCTTCTGCCGGAGGACTCTTACTGGGTATTATAACACACCCAATTTTCTTTTTTTTCCCGCTGTACAAAAAACGCAATTCTGATCAGTTAGAGAAGTCAAAGAAACCCGAGTCAGAACAGTCTGAAGGTCTGTGCCAAGTTTGGTGGATGTAGCTTGATGTAGCTAATTTTGGTATTGTTTTAGGGATTTTGGAAAAACACTAAACCAAATCTGTAGAACAACAGTATATTGGCTTTGTCAAGCAAATGTAATAGTTTTTACATAAATTATTAACCTTGATAAATGTTAATTTCTAAATATACTTTTGTTCATTGTTAATATTAGTTCATAATGCATTGACAAACAGAGATGCTGTAAGATTATTGTTCATTGTTAGTTTGTTAACTAATTGTATTAACTAAAATTAACAAATACAACCTTAATGTAAAGTGTTACCATTTATTTCATAAGTAGCTGTATAATAAACACTTCATGTTTGGGACCTGATCACGCTGGATTTGTTTTGCAATAATGACCAGTCTGACTACATTTTTCCTTACTTAAACCATTGACATTCACAAACATGCTTAGCAGACTCTTTCTTACCAAAGCAACTGAGAATTCAGACCTCGTTGTGAAAATAACACTCCTCATACCTCTAACCTGCACTGAAAGACATCAGCCGATTTGTTTTTTTTTTTTTTTTTTTTTCCATTTACTGCTTCTCTTAAAAAGTTAAATAAATAATGTAAGTGAAAAAATAAGGAAGAACTGACAGTGCAGATGGCAGTGGGAGTTTTTAATTATCGTGTGTGAACATGGTATCCAAATCCCCTCTACCCTTAGCTCATTAAAGCCGTAAGGTGGTCTGTGCTTTTATTCTAATTTGCGCTCAACTGAAACATCTCCATGTCATCGTTGTACCAACTTAATGCCACATATAGCTCACTGTGGAACAGCAAAAATCAGCTGTGATTCAAGCACAAACCTCTGCAACTCTTGAGACTGCAGTTAATGAGAAAACCACTTAGCTCTCTACAAGATCATTAGCAATTGTTCACGAGTCTCTACCATTATTTGATGCTGTATCAACAAGCATTTTCAGATTGATTCAGAACAGCCCTGCATCTAGAGCTCAGCTTTGTTTGTAAGCAGATTCAAGTGTAAACAGAACTCTACTGAACTCTGTTCTTCTCTCACACTGTTAAAAGCTAACCTCACTGGCACCTCGCTGTGTCTTAACAGTACACTTATCTTTCTCTCTCTCTCTGCAGGAGTGCGCCGACCCCCTGAGGTAGATAAGTCCAACCACAGTGTTCACTACACTCTGCTGATTGCATGTGTTTTGGTGGCGTTTGTCTTGGGCGCTTTCCTCTCCGGTTTCCTCATTTCTTGTTATTGCAACCACAACATTAACAAGACCAAGAGGCTATCGAAAGACCCA
Source organism: Xyrauchen texanus (assembly GCF_025860055.1). NCBI lineage: Eukaryota > Metazoa > Chordata > Actinopteri > Cypriniformes > Catostomidae > Xyrauchen > Xyrauchen texanus. The sequence goes on from NC_068292.1 coordinate 28,836,527, forward strand.
GAAGCACCAATCCCACATGCTTTATCCCTGCGCAGCCTGGCCAAGCTCAACGGCTTGTTGGAGAGTCATAGCAAAGATGAGAAGCTGGAGGTGTCTTCACCCAAACTCTACAACTCATTCTTTGCCAATGGAAAAGAGCAGGCTCACAGTATAAATGCCCACCATGCTGCCATGACGGAGCTCATTCACCCACATCATCACCACTCTGCAGAACTCTCTGGCTTGCCCACACCAGATTCAACGCCAGACCTTCCAATCAAGAGCATGAAGGCATTCAAGAACCAATGGGAGAAGAATCAAAACTGCAATAATGCAAAAGAGCCAAAATCCCATAACATGGGTGCTTCTCGGCCCACTTCTGGTATCCAGCATCAGATCTTCCCCTTCTCCCATGGACTCTCCAATGGACAGGTACTAGGTGGTTCAATGCACCTTGAGGAACGCAAAGTCCACAATGCAGAGCGTGTGGCGAGTCAGTCGTATCACTGTTATCCGCACAAGATTGTGGATGTCACCTCGCTCGATGAACTTCTGAAACACATCCACGAAATCAACGTGGCCACTGGCAAAAGTCCCACTGTCCTCACCTCCTCCATGTCAGCCAATGGTGGTCAGATGGCGTTTGCAAACCGTGTACAGCCACAAATCCCAGAAACAGAGTCCGCACCATATTACAGTTCCTCCACATTGCCTCGAGACAGTCTCACGCGTCGCATGGACGTCCCACCTGAGATTCCTTCCCATCACCAGTCAACTTTGGAGAGAGTTTCTCGTCACCCATCCCAACGCCACTCACTAATAACGACACCCAAGATGCCTAGCAGTGGGGTGGTGCCACGGCAACACAGCTTCAACCAGCGGAGCTCCCATCAGCCCCTCCTGCTCTCCCGAATGAACTCTAATGGCACCAGTTCGGGTTGTGATGCTAGGCACCCGCTCATCCATAACGGATATCTAACGCGCCAGCACAGCTACGGTGAGCAGCAGGAGGTCCACCGTGGAGCTATCGTCCGCCGGACAGCCTCACTCAAGCCCGACGTCCCTCCCAAACCTCTGTTTATCCCTGCCAGCTCACCTGTCAACCAGGCAGGAAAGTTCAACTACTGAACAACAGAGAAGAAAAGCCTGTGGTTTTTCGTAAAATGGCTACTCAACCTGACAGAATTGAATGTTGACAAAGGATATCGAAAGTTTAATAAACTGCCTTTATGAGAAGAAAATCCTCTAGAGATTGGCTGCCAGTGTTGTCAACTTGACATTTGAACAATGACTTGTTTTTCTCTGTTTTATTAATATATTTGTACCATATTGGTATTGCTCAGCTATTGGCCAATAGGAGGGGAGGACCTACGGGAGTCCACACCCACCTAGATGTAGGCTGCCGCAGTGATGAGTGTGTGGCTTTACAGTATTACTTTGGATTGTCTAGACAAGCATTACTGAAGTTCTGGACCTGAACTTTTATCCAAACAAGCATACACACCATGTTTGATATTCTGATCTCTCTTGCTTTGGCTATGTATTCTGTTGATGTAGAGTTGATGAACTGTAAATATCCCAGTTAGAAACATCTACTGTATATATGCATGTATGTGTGTGTGTGTGTGTGTGTGTGTGTGTGTGTGTGTATATATATATATATATATATATATATATATATATATATACACACAATCATCTAATATATACATATATATATATATTGCATACTGCATATGTGTATATGTATGTATGTATGTATGTATGTATGTATGTATGTATGTATGTATGTATGTATGTGTGTGTGTGTGTGTGTGTTTGTGTGCGTGTTCATATCTGTGTACATATACATGCCTTGTGTATGTATCCAAATTACCAAAATGGATGAGCCCCTCAAAAAGTAGTTCCTTAGCCTTATTTTGCAAGCAAATGTGCAGTTGAAATGCCTACACAACCAGTGAAGTTTTCTGTAAAATCTATAAGCAATAATCTCCTGACCACACCAGTGCAATGCAGCTAGGACACAAACTCAAATAAAAATTCAGATTTTTGAATGCTTATCTAGAGAATCGAGAGGCTAGAGAACATCACAACATTCAATCCCCAATTTGGTGAATCATTCTAGTGTTATGAAGGATATGTGTGTGTATATACCCAGGGAGAATGTATTCTTTGTTTATAAACAAGAATCAGTGTGGGGTGCTCCAGTATTAACCCTCTGCCTCCTATGTTAAATCAACACTCTAACTTGTTGAAATATCCCAAAAAATCTCCTATAGAAAAGTGCTCTTATGCTGTGTCTTAACCACATATGATGCGATAAAGTTACAAATGATCATACAAGCAATGCTCCACACAACTATATTTTAAACACTAGATATGTTCTCATTGGCAGTAATTGTGCATAATTTTTACTTTCAGGGTGCACAGAGAAATTACTTTTTGCTGGAAACTTGTCGGGTCACAACTGGCTAAGACACGGTGTAAAAAGCCCAGATCTCCAACTCTTGACATAAGTTAATCATATGTTGTATGTTAAAACAAACATTGTATCAATATTAAAACTACAACTGTTTTGTGTAAATAGATGAACAATAACTAGGCAAATTTTAATTGTTTGTGTAAAATTTGTGCCTTATTTAATATGATGTGTTAAGGGGGGTGGCGGCAGTGAAGAGGTCATAAAAAGAGGGCTAAGTGGCCGTCATTATCATTTTATTTTTAATATTTGTATTTTTCTTTTTAGCTTGATTGTCTGTATATGTCATAGCTATTGTAGATATATATTTCTAGATACTTTTTATATCCCCAGACTGTGTGAGGCTTTTGCATTTTGGATCAGCATCTGCAGTTTTAATTTCTTTCTTTTCTTTCTTTCTTTCTTGCTTGCTTGCTTGCTTTTTTGCTTTCTTGATTGCATTCTTGCTTGCTTGCTTTCTTGTTTTTTCTTTCTCGTTCAGTATTCTTGATGCATTGAAGTTGACATTAGGATTGAACTCCTGCCCACACTGAAGGGTTTGTTTTGAGATGTGAGATACATGAACTTCTATACTGAAACATATCTTCAGATCTTATGTTTAATGGTGAGAGGAAGACTTAGGCACTGTGTTTGGAGAAGAAACTTCTGTGTGTGTGGGGGGGGGCATGCAGAGACCATATCTGTTGGCTGTAGTTCAAACACATATCTCCCTTTGCTTTTCCCAGTACTTCAGTCTGGCAGAGTAGCTCTGTTCCTCTGCTCAATGTCATCTTCATCTCTTTTGTCAGTCTGTCTTAAGTCACTATGATGTGTCTGCTTTTGCTTTAATTCTTGGTGCTGGTCTGAAATACAGTTTTATCATGTACAGTTGAATGAATTTTTTAAATTGGCCGCCTGTAACTGCGTACTATGTGCTCTTTTGCCCCTCACAAAACCAAATGCAATGTCGCATTTTAAATGATGGCTACCACATCATATGCATAACAGATGGAAAGTGGACTGAGGGTTGAATCACTGCTCCATACACAGTGGCAAACCAGATCTTAAGAGACTGGAACGAGTGGTACTGGGAGAAATGAAGAGTAGTTTCTTTGAATTTCAAAAGATATTATGATGGAAAGGAACTGTGTGTCAGTTTTATCTGCTTTAACCATTGAGGTTTCTGTCATTGCACAGTGTAAATACAGTCCTGGAGTTACCCAGGATTCAATGATCTGTTATGATTACTATTGGATGAAGCCCCATGGATTCTCCACCTCTGCTTTTATGGATACTGTTGTATTTTCCTTATAACAAATAAATGAAAGATCATAACATTAATTTTGTTTTACTGATTGTGTTTCAGATCATTTTAAAACCTTTTTTTAATGTACTTTTTATTAAGGGTCAACATTTGCCTCTCAGATTTGATTTTCAGTGGCATTTTTTTACCTTTATGCTGACATATTTTTGCTAACCTTATTAAATATACTCTTATCCCATTATGTGAAGTATTTGTACTTATATTAATCAATTCATTAACATAAATTGTCAAGGTTCTGGCATCTGTGCCGGCTCACGTGGCTGTTTGTTTTTCTTTCTCCCTTGTGTGTCACAGGTGGAGCCAGCACGCATGATCAGTGTTTCCATGGGAACGCTGATCGTTCCCAGAGAGGCGCTGATCGTGCCAATGATTTACTCACTCATTCCACCTGCTTCACACTGATTGCACTCCCTACTTATTCCTTGTTTCTTCTCTTTTCTGCCAGTTTGTTTGCACTGTCAATTGTTAATCGTGCTCTCCACTACACCACCACCACTCAAACACACTCCTCCCTTAACCCGCTGAGCGGCTACGTTCCTCTACGCTTCTCACACTGCAGCTGGTGACGAGCGCGCCTGTTATTAATAAACTCATTGACTGTTCCACTCTGCATTTGGGTCCCTTTGTCTCTCCTCACCCTCTTGACAGAATAAACTGGCCTGTCTACTTCTCGGAACTTCGCCGAGTGTTTGACCATGTAGCTCAAGGTCAGGAGGCTGGGAGGATTTTATCCAGTCTGTCCGAGGTTAATCGACAAGTTACCAACTATGCAATAGAGTTTCGGCAAACCCCAGATTCTCGCAAGCCTTTGCAGAGGTTTCTGGGGTTCACCAATATTTATCAGAATTTTATAGGAATTATAGCCAACTCGCCACGCCCTTGACAGATCTCACCTCCACACGCACTAACTTTAGCTTGTTTCCGTGGGCTGAAACCACATTTTCTAAACTTAAAGATTGGTTTTCTATCACACCAATCTTAATTACCCCCGACCCTGCTAGTCAGTTCATGGTGGCGGTGGATGCATCTAAGGTCGGTGTTGGAGAGGTCCTCTTACTGCACTCTCCCTTGGATGGAAAGATGCGTCCACGTGTAGGGTCTTTTCACACTGCTTAACACCGGCAGAACGGAATTACGATGTCGGTAACCAAGAATTACTGGCTGTCCGGTTGGCCTTGGGTGAGTGGTATAATTGGTTAGTGGGTTCGGGGGTACCTTTCGTGGTTTTGACTGATCAAAAGAACCAAGAGTACATCCATAGAGCCAAATGTCTTAACTCTAGACAGGCTCGCCGGGCGTTGTTTTTCACACGTTTTGATTTCAACTTTTCGTATTGCCTGGGCTCCAAAAACATCAAGCCTGATTCGATGTTTCGAAATCAAGACCTCCACTGCCCCAGTGCATACCATCCTCCCCAACTCTCGAGTGGTAGCCATGGTATCCTGGGAGGTGGAGGATAAAGTCTGCACTGCACTATGAAACACTACGTCTCCCGCCACTTTGCTTGCCACCCAGGGTCTACTCGTACCAGATGCTCATTAGACATCGTTTCTGGTGGCCATCGCTTGCGCAGGATGTTCGCCAGTTCGTTGCCGCTTGTCCAATTTGTGTGACTAATAAGACCTCCTGTAACCCCCCCAGCCGGGCTTCTCCAACTGTTCGGAGTCTCTTTGAGACCCTGGTCACACATAGCCACAGACTTTTTTACTGGTCTCTCTTCCTCCCATAGCAAAACAGTCATTTTGACTGTAGTGGACCGGTTATCGAAGTCAGCTCATTTCATTACCCTCCCCAAATTCCCCTCAGCAAAGGAGACAGTAGTAGTGGTCATTAATCACGTCTTCTGCATTCATGGCCTCCCGGTCACCATGGTTTCTGACAGAGGCCCACAGTTTGTGTCATGTTTTTGGGCAGAGTTTTGTCAACAGCTGGGGGCTACAGTGAGCTGGCCTCTGGGTTTCACCCCAGATAAGCGGAATGAGCTAAACAAGAACTGAAAAAGACCCTACAATTTACACCTCCCATAACACTTATTTTTGGAGCGAAAGTTTAGTTTGGGTCGAGTATGCCCACAACTCATTGCCTTTGTCATCTACGGGGTTATCACCCTTACATTGTAGCCTCTGCTACCAGCCCCCTCTGTTTCCCACCCAAGAGCCGATGCTCAGGTCCCGTCCATTCACACATTTTTGCAGAGGTGCCAACGCACCTGGAAAGCCGCCAGAGAAGCCCTCTTACAGACTGTCACTCACATTAAGATGTCAGTGGACAACACCGGTCTAATCCCCCAACTTACATGTGCAGGCAGTAGGTTTGGTTGTCCACCAAGGACATTCCACTCCGTCTCCCTTCACATAAGCTGGGTCCCAAGTTTTTCAAACCTTTTCTCATCACCAAGGTCATTAGTACGTTGTCGTCTGCCTCAAATTACCACCTCACCTCTTCGCATTCATCCCCTCTACCACATTTCCAAAGTTAAACCCATTTTGTGTTCCAATTAGTACCCCCTAATTTACAGCCTAATACTCCCCTTTATTGCCAGTTTATTGTTTGCACTGTCAAGTGTTAATTGTGCTCTCTTGTTTTGATGGAGATCTCTTGTGTGTCTGTTGGTTGCCTGTCTCTGGAAGTGTGGTTACCTTCTAGTTCGCTTTGCCTGTTATCATCGCCCAGTTCCCAAGGAGGAGGATTCCTCATTCTCTGCCCATGTGTCAGGGGAGAGACCTTAGCTTGGGCTTTTCTTCGCAGCACACCAGCTTCAGATTGCTCCTGACTTCCACAATGCACACACTTTGCACATCCTACAAACACACTGCTCCCTTAGCCAGCTGAGCGGCTACTTTCTTCTAATCTTCTCACCACTGTCTTTGTTATTAATAAACTAATTCACTGTTACCCTCTGCATTTGGGTCCCTTTGTCTCTCCTCACCCTATTGACAATAAATGATCTAAGTCTGATCGCTCATTTCATTTGATGCTGGCCTAGGTCTGAATATTGAGAAATATGTTGTAACAAACAAAAAAGAGAAGGAAAAGGAAAAATAACAGAATGTAAAATCTAGACATTGTTGTCCCCACATTTTGGAATTTGGGGCATTTTTGTATCTATTGTTTGTTTCTGACACAGGTCTCATTACATTTTGATATGTACAGTAACATCCATGTTCTATCTGACAATTTTTAATGAATGATGTTTGTAGGAATAATATTTGGATGTAGTCAAGGTCTCACTGCTGTCACAATTTATGATGTACAACCAACCACAGCTGTACTACATGGATGATGTTTATCATACCACTCAAGGGCCAAAAATAACTCTGGGCCCTTGATTTGCAGGTGAATATGTACTGAAAGTGACGTCTGTGGCTTTCCGGCCAGATAGAAAGTCCACGAGCTTCACACTATTGCTACGGTTGCAGCTTTAGAGAATGGGAGATGTATTTTCCTAAAAATATATTTTGTGTTCTACAGGGATAATACATTTAAATGGGTTTGGAAAAACATGAGGGTGAGTATATGATGACAGAATTTTGTTTTAGTTTTTTGTTTGAATATCCATTTAACATTGATGTGTCATGTTGATTTCTAGTGCCTTTTTTGCCCATATTATTATAACTGATCATAAACTAAATGTCGTCCATGAAAAGTGTTACATTTTTTTAGTGATCTCAGGAGATAAAACATGAAAATATGCAATATATTTTCCCAGGCCACGAGTCTCTGATTACTGTACACACTTTTGATGTACAATTGTACATTTTGTGTCATTGGATTTGTTTCTTTGTCATTTTTATACAATGTGCTTTTTATGGGATAAATGTTAAAATTTGACCCAAAAAAGAAACTATGTTATGTGAGTGGAGACCAGTCACATAAAAAGCATGTCTACTTTGATACAACAGAGGGTTAAAGTTTCACTAATATCTTCCTGCTGGGTTTTGATTAGGTCAGATGAAAAAATTAAAAGAATAGTTAGGGAAAATGTAATTAGGGGTCCAAGCACCGAATGTGCAGGAACCCTGTTGTATTTGTTCTGATTTTCTTATTAGGGTTTCAAGCCCGAAGGAATTACCATTCTAATTGACTAAAAACACTACTTTTTCAAACTCCTCCTACGGCGTTAATCAGATCTTCACCAATCTTTGCCCAGGTGAGCGCTAGACCATGCAGGCAAAAAGTTATCAAAATAATTTTGATCCATTAAATCGTCTAGAACGGTGTTTCCCAACCATTGTGCCACGGCACACTAGTATGCCATGAAAGATTGTCAGGTGTGCCATGGAAAATTATCAAATTCCACAAAATAAATAAATGCATGTGGGAAAAAAAAAAAAGATAATTTCAGGGATCCAAACTACTCACCTTTCTGAGAAATGTGCCGTTTTGAAACCAGATTTGGTCACTTGTGATTGTGAAGAGCAATGATTAATGTGCAAAAGTGACTAATATTTATATGTAGTCACTACAGATATTATTATATCTACATAAATGTTTTTTTACACACATGTTTTTGCTTCACCATTAACGTATTTGAGAGTTAAGCAACAAGAAATATTTTAAAACTGTCCAAATTTGTGAAGAGACATCGAATGACCTCATAATTTCTTTTAATTAAATATTACCTTGTCGTTTAAGAATATCAGAGACCCCAGTTATTGAACTAATTTAAATTCATCAAGAAAACGCTTCGACCTAAACATAAACGAGTTCTTATAACTTTCTGCTATCAAAGCAACTGCAAGTTTTTTTTTCTCTCTTCAAATACGTGTTTTCTATGTTTATTGTGCACACCTCCCTCTTTTTTTACATGGCAAACTCGCTTTCTGCAACTCCTGTCATGTGGAGGGCAAAGCGGCGCTTGACGCTGGCATTGACGCCTCGACTCAACTCATGTGAAATGTGCTTTACAATTATTATTATTATTTGTCTACTATTGTGGTCTTTTCTGATTAAAGCCATGCTCAGCAGTTTAAATATTGTAGGAAAAGTATACCGTAGATCTGCTTCGTGTTTATAATTCTTATACTGTAGATTTGTAGCCATGCAAGTTTTAATAAAGGAGAAGGTAAGGATGTTATTGAAACTCACTATTATTAGACTATTTTTGGTGTCTTTTGGATGAAAAATAATGCTCAGACTGAAGGAAGACTATAGATCTTTAGCAAATTATCAGCCATTTAGCTGTAATATTACACCAGAGAGAGCCACAGGGTAAGAAAGTCTAAGTCTTCAATGAGTATATGAATGCATATACATTTATTTGAAGAAACCTTGTATACTGACAATGTCTTCTGACTTTTAGAATATTAGTTTACAAATAAATCTGTGATTTCCAAAATGATTATAGATATTCAAATATCACCTTAATTTTTACATATCCTAAAAATATTGAAAACATATTTTTCAAGTTGCTTGACATGATTAACTGTCACATTGTTTTAGGAATGACTTGACATATGTCTGGAATTATACTATGTTTATTTTTCCATTATCCTCATTTCTGTCTTGCATCATTATTTTCTATATGGCTATATGGCAAGGCTCTTGCCCATGAAAACAATTGTTTCCTACTATGGGGTATAATATCTCCCAATCAGAATGTCGTATAGACATAGGGGAAGGCTCGTTTCACTCGGGCAACCAATCAGTCTATAAGTATCATCTTGGGAATGGCCCCAGCAGCCACCCCCATAGACTTCCATTCAAAATTGCTCAGAAGGGTATCTTCAGAACAGAATTTTGTAGACACTTGCTGGTTGGATCTTTTGAGTCAGGTTAAGTAATCAGCCAATAAGAATCTCTCTGGTCACTAGCTAGCCACGCCTAAGCAACCATTTAGAGAAACGTAGCATGCAAACCCCACTGACTTCCATTCATACTGGCTGAGAGTGATATCTTTGGATCAGAATGACCTAGAGAAATGACAGTTTGCTTTACCTGGGTGAGCAATCAGACTTCAGGTATCATCATAGATACTACGTAGCCACGCCCTAGCAACCATTTAGAGCAAGCTAGCAACCAAACCCCATTGTCTTCATTCAAAAAGGCTGAGAGTGATTTCTTTGGATCAGAAATTCCTAGAGAAATTACAGTTTGCATGTTTTACTTGGGTGAGCAATGATGCTTCAGGTATCATCATAGAAACTACTTATCCATGCCCTAGCAACCATTTAGAGCACCCTAGCAACCAACCCCCATTGACTTCCATTCAAAAAGGCTGAGAGTGATATCTTTGGATCAGAATGTCCTAGAGAAATGACAGTTGACTTGTTTTACTTGGGTGAGCAATCAGACTTCAGGTATAATCATGGAAACTACTTAGCCATGCCCTCGCCACCATTTAGAGCACCCTAGTAACCAAACCCCATTGACTTCCATTAAAAGTTATTAGATGGGTATCTAAGGATCAGAATGTCGTAGCGACTTCTGGTTTTGTACAACTGACTCAGTGTAGCAAGGAGCCTTTTGAGTATCACCTTGGTAACTGCCTGGCAACCAGATGGGATTACCCAAGCAACAAAGTAATAAAACATATATTTCTCCACCAGAACATCATACAGACTTCCTGTTTTGTTCATTTGATTTAGGGTAGCAAGGAGTCTTTTCAGTATCACCTTGGTAATTGCCTAGCACCCAGATGGGGTTACCTTAATAACTAAGTAACAAATCACATACCTCTGCTTCAGAGCAATGAAGAGACTTCCGGACTGTTTATTTGACTCAGGATAGCAAGAAGCCTTTTGAGTATCACCTTGAAACTGCCTAACAACCAGATGGGGTTACCCTATCAACCATGTAACAAACCACATATCTCTGCACCAGAACATCGAAGAGACTTCCGGTTTCATTCATTTGTCTCAGGGTAGCAAGGAGCCTTATGATTATCACTTTGGTAACTGCCTAGTGACTAGATGGGTTTACCCTAGCAACCAATAAACAAATCACATTTTTCCCCAATTTTCAACAAATTTAGTTTAGGCAGGATATATTCCATCAATTTGTATTATTTGTCATCCAATGAATCATTTCTGTCAATTCTGTTAATTTTGGTTATTTCTTCACATGTGCTTGGACCCTGATGATTGCTGCTTGCAGCTATATTTCTGACATTATAATTACTTGTTTTTACACATAAATCACTGGGGTTTTCTAGACACCAAACATAAAATCATTGATGTCAATCTTAACAGAACATGAGGGTACATTCTTATATTTCACACATGTGACAATCCTCCACTAGAAAACAAGATGAGCTTTACAATTTGCTTTGTTTGAATCGGTGTGATTATTTTTAAATTAAAAATTTCCATTTTGGCACTGCTTTCTCAACACTATCTTCCATGAATTGAAATGAGCTCCGGCACTCTGAGAGAAAATAAAGCATTGTGATCTTAACTCAGTGAAAGGGCACCTTGTTTAAATGCTGATAGTCTGCATGGTTCTCTCTGCCTCCATTCTTGTTCAAAGCACTCAAGATTAAATTCTCAAACTTCAGCTGCCCTTCCTGCTCAAAAGTTCTGCTGACTCTAGATCTGAAGAGGTTCTGGAGATGAACAGGACAGGACTTGTTTCACTGTAAATCTTTTTACTGTGCTTTTGCCATGGCTGCTGTTCAGCAGTGCCACTTTTGTACAATTACCACTGGGGTTGTCAATTTGAGTCAGTTTGAGTAAATTAATTCATTATATAGAAAAATAACATAAAAAACACTTTTAATCATGCTTCTGACCCATATATAAATTCCAAGCTTGAAGTACCACCTAAATGCATGTTTTGGTGAGTCTACAGCTCCACAGTCAGCCAAAGACCCAACTGCTACCACAGGCAACATGCCTCGCCAAACCACTTTTACAGAGAGCAGGCAGAGCATTTCACACAGCTGTTTTCTTTTTTAGACTGTACACAGAGGTCTTGATTCATGTCTTTCAAAGTTGGACTGTTTTGAACTTGGCCATCTTAACTCTCCTGTTATATTTGGGGAAACAGTAAAAAACTAGACTTAATCTTAAGTTTGGTCAAAATGCTTTTGGGTTATCTTCAACATTGAGCAAATTAATATGTTAAAAAAATATATACGTTTTTAGGTTTTTATAATATTTGTTTATATTTATGGAATATCAAACTTTTCGCCTACACCTTTTATGTTTGGGTCAAGTAAATGCTGCTGGTTTTCAATGCATCTGTGAAGCTTCTCCTGAGTCAAGAGTGTGACATCTTTCTAACTCTCTCTCTCTCTTACACACACACATGCATACAAGCATGTTGTACCATGTCTGATACACTCCTTTCAACATGATTTCCCTGTAAAATAATTTATAAGTTTTAGCCAAGCACAAGCTGATTAAATTCAGCAAATATTCATTTTGAAATATCAGTAAAAATATATATATATATTATCGTTATTTGACTTTATTAAAATCAACAAAGATTTCACAGCAAAAAGACATGTGCATCACTACATGAAGGTAGCCATTATAGAAATGATACCACAAGATCTGCTTCCAGAAGGGCACAGAAACTTTCACCAGGAGGCAGTAGACATGTAATACATTGCATACAACTGGTAAAGTGTTCATTCTATTGATGATGTAAATGCTTTAGTAAATCATGTATCAAATGATACACACACACACACACACACACACACACACACACACACTATGCTGAAAATTGTCTCACCTTTTTACACACGCAACTAATTGTTTAGTGCACACATGCCACACACACACATTTTTAGTTCAATTGCACAATGTTGATTTGAAATACAATAATAAATGCTCTTTTCTGCAATATTCCTATGGTTGTAAGTTTGCTATATATAAAACATGATTCTGTTTTTCTTTCAAACAGATCAAATTTGTAAGTAATCTAAGTATCAGCTTATTTTAAGTACTGTAAATCTTTACAGTAAAGCTAAGGATTTCTGTATATCTTCTGTGCACATGTAGTACCACAACTGACATATGGGCTAGCTGGGGCTCTTTCCTGTTAAAATGCTCCTTTGTAAGCCTGTGTACAGTGTGTAAACAAGAAGGTAAGCCTATGCCAGTTTTCATGTAATTTATAGATGACAGTGTTGTAAAATACTGAAAATCTGTTGTACTCTATTTGGGTCATTTTTGACCCAAACATCACAGATGTTATTATTCTTAAACGTAACAGAAGGGTTAAAAATGCAGCACACGTGGTGAAAAAAAAAGGTGAAATGTAATCATGATGGTTCGTTGACACCAAATGTGTTTTGATGTTCATCCTATCTTTTTTCAATTGTTTTTCTTTGTAAAAATGTCCAAAACAGACATCTTTGACCATTGTGCCATGCCAGAGTGCTAAATTTTTTATTATGTTTCTTTTACATATAGAAATTGACCAACAATTATAAATTGTGCAGATGAAACACAAACATGCATCCTTTATCAGCTGCTCCTAAATCTGTATGGGACAGATTGACAAACTTGTGCTGTGCCAGTGATAGGCTTATGTTAAAAATATATATAGATTTTTACAGACACTTTTTGTAATTTTTATTTAATTATTTACACATCTGCCACTTTAATGTTATGTTATTAAAATCTGAATTCACAGGTTTTCTCAGAAAATATTGAACGATTTAATTGGTTAAGTAATCATTATATCATGTAATTGATTTGATTACAATTTTTAATCGATCAGCAGATCTAGCTAGCATTAACCCTTGATTTAATTCACTTCAACCTGATTGATGATCAGAATCTTGATGTTGATTTCGCTGAGCTTCTTCACAAAACTGGGTCCAAAAGCAACTTCTCATACCCATCTGCCACAACAGCAACAGCGAAGCATTACATGTTTGGTTTCCCACAGTTACTCTGGAATGGAATTTCCTTGCAAAACTTCAACATCTCACACCAGCCCTTCTGCTCTGATGATTCTGCAACAATGTTATGAAGGTAAGTGAGGACCCAAAAGCGATGTATAAAAACAGAGTCTTTAATGAAGCTCAGAAAATAACGTCAACACAAAGTCTTCTCCTTGAGAGGAATACAAACAAAAGCAGCCCGCAGAGAGGGCGATAACAAAATGGCAAAACAAATGCTTCCTTCGAGCTGTAGTTAGTCCACGGGTAGCTGAAGAGTACCACTCTCTCGTGGCGTCAGGTAACTGGGCACAGAGATAGGGAATGGCCTTTACCGGTGAACAGTTTAGTGACGGCGGATGCCAACAGGACAGGACTCTGGACAGACACACACAGGGCTGTAGTTGCTTCTAGAGATAGTAACACAGAGTGAGAATCCGACAGAGAATGTAGTGAGAGCGATGAGAGAAATAGAGAGCTAATCAGAGGAAAGAGGGAACAGGTGGATTAATGAGGAAATCAGGGAAGATGAGAAACAGCTGGGAGCGGAGGAAAGGAGAGGGAAAGTAACATAGAACGACCAACAGAGGGAGACAGAGTAGAGGGAAAGAACAGAAGTGAGACATAACATGACAGTACCCCTCCCTCAACGAGCGCCTCCTGGCGCTTCCAAGGAGGAGACCTGGTGGCGACGGAGGAAATCATCGATAAGCGAACGGTCCAACACGTCCCGAGAGGGAACCCAACTTCTCTCGTCGGGTCCGTACCCCCTCCCAATCAACCAGAAACTGATGACCACGACCCCGAGCGCGCATGTCAAGAATCTTGCGGACCCTATAGATAGGAGCGCCTTCAACACGAACGGGAAGAGAGGGGGGACGAGTGGAAGCGCGAATAGCAGGCTTAACACAGGAGACGTGAAAAACTGGGTGGACGCGGCGCAGATAGCGGGGGAGAAGAAGTCGCACCGCGGCGGGGCTAATAACCTGCGAGATGCGGAACGGACCGATGAAGCGCGGAGTTAACTTACGCGAGACAGATTTAAGGGGAAGGTTAATGGTGGAAAGCCATACCCTCTGGCCGCGACAATATCTGGGGCTCTTAGTTCTACGCTTGTTAGCCGCCCTCACAGTCTGTTCCCTATAACGGCAGAGAGCTGATCTAACACCCCTCCAGGTGCGCTCGCAACGTTGGACAAAAGCTTGAGTGGACGGGACGCTGGAGTCGGCGATTTGCGATGAGAACAGCGAAGGTTGGTACCCGAGGCTGCTTTGAAAAGGAGACAGGCCGGTAGCAGACGACGGAAGCGAGTTATGGGCGTATTCAGCCCAGGGAAGGTGTTCGGACCAGGACGCGGGGTTACGGAAAGATAGGCTGCACAAGATGCGGCCGACAGTCTGATTGGCCCGTTCGGCTTGACCGTTAGATTGAGGGTGGAAGCCGGACGAGAGACTGACGGAAGACCCAATTAAGCGACAAAACTCCTTCCAAAACTGGGACGTAAATTGCGGACCTCTATCCGAAACAATATCAGAGGGGAGGCCATGAATCTTGAAAATATTCTCGATGACTATTTGCGCCGTCTCTCTGGCAGAAGGGAGCTTAGTGAGGGGAATAAAATGGGCCGCTTTAGAAAATCGATCGACGACAGTGAGAATGACAGTATTGCCCGCCGACGCAGGGAGTCCGGTAATGAAATCTAAGGCGATGTGTGACCACGGTCAAGAGGGGATGGGAAGTGGTCTGAGAAGTCCGGCCGGAGGGGAGTTCCCGGATTTAGTCTGCGCGCAGACGAAACAAGCCGCCACGAAATGACGCGTGTCACGTTCCCGAGTGGGCCACCAAAAACGCTGGCGAATGGAAGCGAGCGTGCCCCGAACGCCGGGGTGACCAGCCAATTTGGCCGAGTGAGCCCACTGAAGAACGGCCAGGCGGGTGGGGGCGGGAACGAAGAGGAGGTGTCTAGGACAGGTGCGCGGCGAGGGAGTGAGAGCGAGCGCTCGTTTAACCTGCCTCTCTATTCCCCAGACAGTTGACCCAACGATACGGGCCGTAGGGAGAATCCCCACGGGGTCCGTGGAGACTTCGGGGGAATAGAGACGTGACAGGGCATCGGGCTTAGTGTTCTTGGAACCAGGGTGGTAGGAAATAACGAAATCGAACCGGGCGAAAAACAGAGCCCAACGAGCCTGGCGCGCGTTGAGTCGTTTGGCGGAGCGAATGTATTCCAGGTTCCGGTGGTCAGTCCAGACGACAAAAGGAACGGTCGCCCCCTCCAACCACTGTCGCCACTCGCCTAGAGCTAGGCGGATGGCGAGCAGCTCGCGGTTACCCACGTCAAAGTTACGTTCAGGCGGCGACAAGCGATGCGAAAAGTTTGCGCACGGATGGACCTTGTTGTCCGAGGGAGAGCGTTGGGAGAGGATGGCACCCACGCCCACCCCTGACGCGTCAACCTCGACCATGAACTGTTTGGACAAATCAGGCATAACAAGGATGGGCGCGGACGTGAAGCGGGTCTTGAGGAGAGCAAAGGCCCCCTGGGCGGTACCGGACCATTTGAGGCATGACTTGACAGACGTAAGGGCAGTCAGGGGGGCAGCCACCTGACTGAAATTACGAATGAATCGTCGATAAAAGTTTGCGAAACCGAGAAAGCGCTGCAGCTCGACGCGCGACTTAGGAACGGGCCAGTCTAAAACGGCTTGGACCTTAGCAGAATCCATCTTAATGCCCTCTGCAGAAATGACAGAGCCGAGGAAATTAACGGAGGCGGCATGAAAGGTGCATTTCTCAGCTTTAACGTAAAGACGGTTCTCTAAAAGGTGCTGGAGGACGCGACGCACATGCTGGACATGAATCTGGAGAGATGGAGAGAAAATCAGGATGTCGTCGAGATAAACGAAAACAAAGATGTTTAGCATGTCTCTCAGGACGTCATTAATTAGTGCCTGAAAAACGGCAGGGGCGTTAACGAGGCCGAACGGGAGAATCCGATATTCAAAATGCCCTAACGGAGTGTTAAACGCAGTCTTCCACTCGTCCCCCTCCCTAATGCGCACAAGATGGTAAGCGTTACACAGATCCAATTTGGTGAAAAATTTGGCTCCATGCAGGATCTCGAAAGCTGATGACATAAAAGGGAGCGGGTAACGATTCTTAACTGTTATGTCATTCAAGCCTCGATAATCAATGCAGGGACGT
This sequence comes from Xyrauchen texanus, assembly GCF_025860055.1. Lineage (NCBI taxonomy): Eukaryota > Metazoa > Chordata > Actinopteri > Cypriniformes > Catostomidae > Xyrauchen > Xyrauchen texanus. The sequence continues at coordinate 28,853,327 of NC_068292.1, forward strand.
AAGGAACCGTCCTTCTTCTGCACAAAAAAAAACCCTGCCCCGGCGGGAGAAGAGGAGGGGACAATAGTACCGGCCTCGAGAGCTACGGATAGATAATCCTCGAGAGCTTGGCGTTCGGGAGCCGACAGCGAGTAAAGTCTACCCCGGGGGGGGTGGTACCTGGACGAAGTTCGATACTACAATCATAAGAACAATGGGGGGGAGGGAAGTGGCCCGGGAACGACAGAACACTGTTCGCAGATCGTGATATTCCTCCGGTACTCCCGACAAATCACCAGGCTCCTCCTGAAAAACAGAGACAGAGGATACAGGGGGAACAGCAGACATTAAACATTTAACATGACAAGAGACATTCCACGAAAGGACAGTATTCTTAGCCCAATTAATAGAGGGATTATGTTGAACTAACCAGGGATGGCCTAAAACAATAGGGTCGAAAGGGGACTGAAGAATAAAAAAAGAAATGGTCTCGCTGTGATTACCGGAGACAGTGAGGGTAAGGGGTACCGTCTCACGCTGAATCTTAGGAAGGGAACTGCCGTCCAGGGCAAACAGGGCTGTGGGCTGACATAAGTCCATGAGAGAGATACCATGTTCCCGAGCCCAGGTGTCGTCCATGAAGCAGCCCTCCGCGCCAGAGTCAACCAACGCCCTGCAGGTGGCAGCAGAGCCCGTCCAGCGGAGATGGACAGGAAGAGTGGTGCAAGACCTCGAAGGAGAGGCCAGAGTAGTAGCGCTCACCAGTAGCTGTTCTCTTACTGGCGAGCACTGGCCCTTTACCGGGCAGGAGGTCACGAAGTGTGCGGCAGAACCGCAGTAGAGGCAGAGACGGTGGGTGATTCTCCGCTCCTTCTCCTTAGCTGAAATGTGAATGCCCCCCAGTTGCATGGGCTCAGGAACCACGGTGGTGGAGGAGGGTGGTAGTGCAGCGGAGAGGGGTGCAAATGAAAATGTAGCCTCCTGGTCGCGAGCTCGGCGACGGCGATCGAAACGCCTCTCTAGGCGAATGGCGAGCTCGATCACAGCATCCTTGCGGGAGGGTACCTCTCGGGAAAGAATCTCCTCCTTTACCTCCGTGCAGAAACCATCCAAAAAACGCGCGAGCAGCGCCGGCTCGTTCCAGTCACAGGAGGCTGCGAGAGTATGGAACTCAATGGAGTAGTCGGTAATGGGCCGCTTACCCTGACACAAAGACGACAGGACCCGAGATGCCTCCTCCCCAAAAACAGAGCGGTCAAAAACCCGTATCATCTCCTCCTTGAAATCCTGATAACAGTTAGTACATACAGCTTTCGCCTCCCAGATGGTAGTTCCCCACTCTCGAGCCCGTCCAGAAAGGAGAGATATTACGTAGGCGATGCGGGCTCTGCTCTGGGAATAAGTAGTGGGCTGGAGAGAAAAAACTACATCACACTGGGTGAGAAACGCGCTGCACTCTGTGGGCTCACCAGCATAGCACGGCGGGTTATTGATCCTGGGTTCAGGAGGCACAGGAGTCTTGGAGGCGACCGATGAATCAAGGCGAAGAAGGTGTACCTGACCTGTGAGGTGGGCGACTCGAGCAGCCAGGGTCTCGACGGCATGTTGCGCAGCAGATAGCTCCATCTCGTGTCTGCCCAGCATCGCGCCCTGGAACCTGACGGCAGTCCGTAAAGGATCCGGAGTCGCTGGGTCCATCTTGGTCGGATTCTTCTGTTATGAAGGTAAGTGAGGACCCAAAAGCGATGTATAAAAACAGAGTCTTTAATGAAGCTCAGAAAATAACGTCAACACAAAGTCTTCTTCTTGAGAGGAATACAAACAAAAGCAGCCCGCAGAGAGGGCGATAACAAAATGGCAAAACAAATGCTTCCTTCGAGCTGTAGTTAGTCCACGGGTAGCTGAAGAGTACCACTCTCTCGTGGCGTCAGGTAACTGGGCACAGAGATAGGGAATGGCCTTTACCGGTGAACAGTTTAGTGACGGCGGATGCCAACAGGACAGGACTCTGGACAGAGACACACAGGGCTGTAGTTGCTTCTAGAGATAGTAACACAGAGTGAGAATCTGACAGAGAATGTAGTGAGAGCGATGAGAGAAATAGAGAGCTAATCAGAGGAAAGAGGGAACAGGTGGATTAATGAGGAACTCAGGGAAGATGAGAAACAGCTGGGAGCGGAGGAAAGGAGAGGGAAAGTAACATAGAACGACCAACAGAGGGAGACAGAGTAGAGGGAAAGAAAAGAAGTGAGACATAACATGACAAACAAATTATGATTTTCTTTGTATTTTCTACCATACTTCTATATGGGATGTATAGTTTCCCTCTTTGTGTCCATTTAGATGCAATACAGTGGAAATAAATGGCAGCGGGTGCAGTGGAAAGAATAACCGCAAGTTATCTGACAGGTTGAGCTAAACAGTCTCAGTTATACCTGTAGGTCTTAGTTCAGTACTCATCAGGTGTCACTGAGGGAGTAACTACCTGAAATCACATCCACAAGAATCATTCATGCCAGAATACACCTTCATTTCTGTCTTGTCCTTTTCCTCCACCTTTTTTTTTTTATCCCTCACTCCCTCACCTTCACTATTTTTCCTGGCTGGTTGCCAGCACTCTGGGAGTGAGAGGGCATTAGAGAGCTGCATTCTGGAAAATGGAATAAAATGTAGCTGTCAGAGCACCTAAACCTTGCTGTGTCATGTTACGCTCAAATAGTGCTAATAGATTCCTTTCAAATCAAACTTTATTTGCATTCTTTCTCATAGGTTCAAAAAGTTACAATAAAACAAACATGTTCAAAGAGCAAATACAAAAAATATAGAGGTTAACTTTGAAAAAGTATCAAAGGGAAAATATAAAATGAGGATATTTTTTTTGCATACATGTGAAATGTCACATTTGCATTTATCAAAGAGTTTCAGTATAAATCTCAAGATCTGTATTGCAAATAATATATACAGTATATTTTTGTACTGTTCTCCTTGTGAATGTAATAATTGGATATAGGTACAGATATACTGTGCTTTTCACTTTCTAAATAAACCTGCTTCTTGTTCAATATATGGAATTCTGAAACTTTGACTAAACCTGCCCCAAATCTGCTGCTCACTCAATGCAGAAATATTTTGTCATTGTGACAATTCTGTGGTGGTTTGTTCCGATATATTTTGCTGCTTGGATTTGTTTGGCTGTGCATGGTGCTTTTTTTGTGTGTTCCACAATAACACAGCTGAAATGTACACAGAATGGAGCTTGAGAATAGACACTGCTGACAGCGCGACATGCAACTCTGCTGACAATGTATGTTTACACATGAGCACATTATACTGTATATTATGGGACACTATTTGGCTGTTCAGTATACAGGGCTGATGATAGCATTGACATCTCTTTCTCTGCATTATCCCTTTGGTTTTCTTATATTATTCATGTATTTTTGAGATCATCTGGAGCTTAAAAGGATTTTGAAGCTGATAGTCATGGTTATATGTGTTGCCATGTTTGGCCTATATTCAGCACCACACTCTTTATTCATTTGCATTGTTTTTATTCCACAGATGTGATTGATTCTGATTGTGCAGCATTTTTGTATTGATTGATGTTCAGTCTATAGTGGAAAATACTCATTTTGTTTTGTGAAAACCAACTTGCTATTTTTGTCACATACATTTTTGAGGAAATAGTTCCAAAAGAAACCAAAGCATCCAGTAGAACTCACTCTCTGAACTACTCTCATGTGGTGTTTTGTTTGTGATATTTTTTTATCAATCTTTTAAGTGAACAAATTGTTCTCTTTGACTTCCATTGTATCTGTTGTTTTTTAGTTAATAGCTCAGTTTAGTTAATGCTTCAATGACTCACTCATAACGTAAATGACACTATTTGTCACCGCCTTCTGAAGTAAACATGCCATCTTCAGAAATAGTCACTGAAGGAATCAGTGAATTAAATAAAAATCCCCAACTCTGTTCTAAAATCTACGAACAAAGAGAAATGGAGTGATGTTGGACTGTATATCAGCACTCTTGGAATGCCTCATCCAATTAGATTTGAGGATCAGAACTAACTGTTGTATAAAATATTTAAAGAATAGGATAGAATAGCTTCCACTTGTGTTGAAAGCACCAAAAGATCAAATAAAACAACCCCTATCTCTACTCCACCACCACATACAGTTTCCGTTATAAATGTACCCATTTGGCAACTAAACAAACATATTACACAACTACTTAATGAATTTTGTTCCTGATGTTCAAGCTCTGAATAGCTATAGGCAGGAACAAATGCTTGCACCTATTTAATTATCACTTGGGAAGCTTGGGATTAGTGTTTCCTTGAACTGTATTCTTGCAATATTTAACTCATCAGTCATTGTGTTGACTATGCTCGAGCACCAGATTCTAGAGCCTTCATTTTCATTTACTGTCTGCATCATTCCACTGTGTTTTTGCTGATTCTCAGTTAACATGCACATTCTCTCTGGCCTCCCTCCTCCCATAGAGACTTTTACATGGTAGAGCACCACAAACCACACAAGCCATAAACTAAAGAGAACCACATGGCTCCATAAGTGCATTGAGAGACAGACAACCAGTGGACTGTGTCCTTGCTGTGTGGTGTCTCCCATGTGTACATGGCTCTTCGGAATTGCAACTACAATCAGAATTTATGTTATAAGAGTCTTTGCTTTGTGTTGTTTGCCTCATTTATATTTTCATTGATCAAGTCAAAGGAGTCTTTGCAGAATTGCAGCCAAGCGGTTGTGTGCTGATATATATTCCTATTCCTAACCATAATCTACCCCTAAAATTAGAGGAAATTATAGATTTATACAAATTAATTTTTTAGCCCCTAGCTCCAAACCTAAGCCCCCAAAATAAAAACTATTTCATCATTTACTCACCTACATGAATTCTCAAACTCGTGTGACTTTATTTTCTTCTGCAGAACACAAAGATATTTTGAAGGATGTATGATATGTTTTTGTCTATATGTAAGTCAATGTGTTCAAAAACTTTCAGGCTCCAAAAAGGACATAAAGGCAGCATGAAGGTAAACATACATATTGAGTGATTTAATCCATGCCTTCTGAAGTAATATGATTGCTTTTGGTGAGAAACAGACAAAAAAATATATTTTTCATTATAAATTTTGACATCCGCCTGACTGGAACACAGTGCAGGCTTCAAGACGGTGATTTCTTGAGGATGCATGCATTGTCAGGTACTCAATCCCGTTTCATTACACATCAATAAGATGTTGTATTATTTTCTAGTGTTTATAATCAACCTTTTGGTGACAACGGTACATTTTAAAAGTATACCAAAAAATTCAACCCGTGACTGTATAATTTTAGCTCGCCTCTGAATTTTTAAAATAGCCCAGCTGGACATGCAAACAGTGTCTGGTTCGTGTACAGTTGGAAAATTAAGTCATGAATAATGCAAACATATATATATATATATATATATATATATATATATATATATATATATATATATATATATAAATGCTCAAAGTTTTCCTTTAGGGGTAGTAATTATAAGTAGCTGTACAAAAAAGAAGTCTATGATATGTCCCCAATCAGATATCTGAGTAAACATGTATGTTGTGTGGGGCAGTGGAGAATTACGCGCTGTGGCTGGCATGTGTAGAATGGCAGACAGCTGTGGCACACCCCCATTACAGTCAGGGCTGGTTTTATCCAGCTTTCTCTGGTGCACCGGAGCCTTTACTCAACACATTTAACACTTTCACATATAGACATAGCAACACACCTGCCTCTGCCTGTCACACACTCTCACACACCCAAATACTATTCCTGACTGTCTCGCATTAAATTGGCAGTCTTCCCTGCCTGCTTGCCCCAACCTGCTCACCATGCACATCCTGCATCTGTCCCCCAGAAACGTTAATGATTCCCACCCTAATTAATGAGCAAAACACAGCCCACACACATACACATTCTTCATCTCTCTGCCCACTCTTAATTGACCTACAAATCATACCCCCATCCCAGCCAACACACATATACCCACAGCTTGCAACAGACTGGCATCAGTCAAGGCCTAGACCATCTAAACCATTTCTGCAGGTCTCACGCAGATCACCAGCTGTCACAGTACTTCTGCTCTGACACCTGATTTTGGGTTTACGTGTAAGTAAAACAGACTTTGGTAATGTCCAAATCCCATCCTAAATCAGAAAGAGTTTACCACATTTCTGGCTTTTATGGGTCATTCCTACAATTCTGTGACACTTTGGCCTTGAAATTTAAAAATTGAAAATATATTTTTTTTAAGTATCTTTGTTTCATTATTAAAGGAACATGTTAAATATTTTATAACATACCAGTCAAGCTAAATAACTTTTTTACTTTTTGAAACTTTTTGAAAATTCAGATGTCCATCCAGTTAAATGGGCAGGGTCAGGGTCAAAAATAGCAGGGTGGACTATAACTAGGTGGACATTTAATGGATAAATTGGCCACTACATAGTCTGCTAATTATATTTTGAAAACATAAATGTAAACCTTACATTGATGATTTTATTTCTGTTAACATAAATATTTTTAAATGTAAAAATTATCTTTAATTTTCCCTATATCTTTCCATAACGGGGTGAACATATTATGTTTGACCACGTATACTGTAAATAACATCACAAAATAAAAACAGCAATAAAACAAAACAGTTATGCACTTAAAATAACTTAAATAGTGTGTGATGTCATTTCATAACATATATATTTAATTAAAGGTCACAGAATCATGACATTACAGGGTGGACAACAAATTAGGGGACACACAAAAAAAAATTTAACATTAAAAAAAATTTAAATGTCACTTTTACAACAAATAAATACATGTTAGTGAGAGAATGTCATTCTAACCACTTAAGTGGATGGAACAAAATGTAAACATCGGATGATTTAGCACTTAGTTTTGTCAAAGATGTTTGACGTGCAGCTCTGGGGACTTGAGGAAATGACATTAGTGCAACAAATTAAAATGATTTCAAATATAAAAAATTTGACTTTTAGGCCCACATTATATGTTTAGCATTATTAATAGTATTTATTGTTTTTGTATTAAATACAGAGAAAATATTGTAATCAGTTTAAATTAAACCATTTAAATATCATAATTTTTTCTGGGGAGTTAAATGTCACTGAATTGTATGAATGATCCTTATATTGATTGGTGTTGACTTTAAGTGGCTCCAAAATGTATTTGAGTTCCATATAATACAATTTATACCACGCTTTCTTTTCTTATAGTCATTATATACAATTGGTGAGTAGATCTGTTCAATATGCTTGCTAAATGGGAATGTTATAGAGTATGAGTTATCCTTTAGTGTGTGGACCATCAATAATTTTTAACCAAACATTTTAGCCACACTTAATAATGTAAAGCTATAGCAAAAAATAAAACCAATTGCCATCTATTTTAAAGAAATATATCACAAGTTTTTAAGCAAAACATTTCATTAAAAATAAGTTTGTTAGGTGTACAATAAATATATTGTTCAAAAAATTTGATGTGGAACATGTCCATCATTTATGTGACTACACCTGTGGTTACTCTGCTAGGACACTGGTTCTCAACCATGAGGTCCCATAAGGGGGCCTCAGCAAACTCCCAAGGAAGCCTGAAGTTGACTAAGAGTGTCCTTTTGGAGTCCAAACATATAGTGAGTAATGGCCTCTGTGCCAAGTTGTTGTTGGTTCATGCAGGGGCCCTATCTGATACCCCAGGTCCATCGTTCACTTCTGATACCTGTAATCATTGTTTGCCTCTCTCCTCATTCCCATTAAAGCTGGGGCTGGAAGGGAGGGGGATGGAAATAAAAGAGTGATTTGATGAAACGAGAGCAGACAGACTGAGTGTTCTTATCACAAGCTTTTAGAGGCTTTCTGCAGTGTGGCGGGCCCTGAGATGGGCCCTGTTTAGGCTCTGAAAAACACCTGGTGTCTGGGCTCTACATATTGAACTGAAGTAGAACCAGCATGGTAATTTATAGGGTTCTCTCTTTTTGCACCCAATTAACTAGAAATTGAAATTGGCTAACTCTAAATGGAACAATCAGGTAATGTATTCTTGAATATAATTTGTGACTTTCTGCAAAAGATGAGCTTTAGGAAGCAGAGCATCTGGAGGAGAGTTCTCTTTTCATTTCCTGCTGTGTGTATGTAGTAATGGAACTGTGACAAGAATATAGCACAGGGAAGACCTAAAACAGAGAAGATACAGCCCTGAGACTCCCTTTCCGCAAATGTGGACAATGCTGGCTAGATTTCCAGTGAAATGAGGAAGAGGGTCCAGACAGGGTGAGATAATGTTTGTATGTGAAGGAGCAATAGTTCACACTGTCTCTCTAAACCTTGTTCCAGAGATTTGAGACTTCTAATCAATGTCTGTTACAGTAGTTTTGAGGCCATCCAAATGCTAGGCTATTGTACTAATCAAAGTCAACAACAGCTTTTAACAGATACTACATATGCATTTAAAATGTACAGTTCCCCTTCTGTCACTCACTCAACGTTGTGTCAAATGTAGTGACACAAGGGGTCTTTTGCGAGAGCCTCGCTTACCTCTGAACTTGAGAAAAGGCCAACGAGAAATTGGCAGACAGGGGAATAAAGGGAAGCAGGCATGCGTCTGTCAGTCAGATTTTTTTCTTTGGAGCCAAGCTGATTCTCGCTACTGTTCCATTCACCTCTATAGCAGAGTGTTGCTGTTGGACCTACGGCGCATTACCAGCGGCTTTCTCCCTCTCTGTACGCTGTGCAGTCCATGCCCCTGGGTGCATCGACAGCGCTTCTGTTAAAAGAGTGCACACTTCTAAAAGAGAGTATTTTCCCTCTAAATTAGTTGATTTTACTCGCAAAACAGAGCAATACACAGCAGGCGTTGAACGTTCTTTTCAGGACGCGTCTTTTTAAAGATGCCGTTCAGCCCCTGTGTAGTTCCTGGATCTGGTCGATTTCTCTCCAAAACTGATGGTCATAGACACTGCCTCTTGTGCACCGTTGTGAATGGTTCATGTACTCACTACAAGAATTTGATTTCTCAAAGTGAATGCCACTTCAGCCGCCCCCCACGTCGCTCCTTTTTCCCACGGGATTGAGGACGACCCGGCTGGCGATGGAGGTGATTTGAGGATGGCAGCGTGCTCGGTTTCGCAGAGAATGTCCCCACGAACCACCCTCCCCCCGACACGCTCACTTGCGTCCATCCGAGCTTGAGGTTAGTGCGGCTCGCCTCATGGCCAGAACGCGTTCTCCCTTGAACCCCCTGAGTTGGATGATGACGTCGCCACTCCCTGGGTCATCCAGCCGGTTCATGCCATTCTCACAGCACCCCGGCAACAAAATCCTACTGTCCCGGTTCCCCGAACGCAGTTATCTCACCTCCGGACCCGCGACTGCCCATCTCCGGCAGGCCAGCGCTGACAAGATCCAATGATGTCTCTCCAGGACCTCTTCCTCAGTCTCTAACCCGCCCCTTGCCGGGTGCACAGAGCAAGGTAAGTGCTTTGAGCCTTTTCTCAGCACTCAAGCCTCGGGACGCGCTTTAGCCTCCTGGCGTGTTATTACCTGCTCCCCCCCGCTGCGAAGCCCCATCCGGTATGTCAAAAATGATCGTCCATCTAGTGCCTCGCAAAGAGCTTGGATGCATGGCTTTCGCTATCCAACCTGTTGCGTTGGTTGGCCAGGACCATCCGACTCTGCTACACGATTCAATTCACCAGGCTCCCACCTGGGTATTCGCTCCATTTCGATGTGTGGCGAAAACACCAGGACCTTACAGGCAGAGATTACAACTATGCTACTCAAGGATGTGATAGAGCCTGTCCCTCCAGCCGAGATGAAGAAGGGTTTCTACAGCCCTTACTTCATCGTACCCAAAAAAGGCTGTGGGTTGCGGCCAATCTTGGACTTGCGAGTTCTCAACTGGGCTTTAAACAAACTCCCGTTCAAAATGCTCATGCAGATTTTAACCTTCCTAAGGAAGGCGTATCAGTACAAGGTCCTCCCCTTCGGACTGTCCCTGTCCCCTCGCATCTTCACGAAGATCTTGGCCACTATGGGGAGTGGGCATCTGCATACTCAACTACCTCGATGACTGGCTCATTCTAGCTCACTCTCGAGAGTCACTATGCACCCACAGGGACCAGGTGCTTAGGCACCTTAGCAGTCTAGGGCTTTAGGTCAACTGGGAAAAGAGCAAGCTCGCTCCGGTTCAGAGCATCTCTTTTCTCGGCATAGAGTTAGACTCAGTCTCAATGACAGCACGCCTCATGAACGAGCGCGCAGAGTAGGTGCTCAGGTGCCTTGCTCTTTTTGAGGACGGCACAGCGGTTCCTCTAAAACAGTTCAAGAGGCTCCTGGGCATATGGCATCCTCAGCCATGGTCGCACCACTCAGGTTGATGGG